>NW_028137671.1:0-16530 GCF_965140915.1 Aythya marila
ACTTCTCTGGGGAGCCTGTGTAACCACCCTCTCAGTGAAGAACCTCTTCCTGATGTCTAGCCTAAATCTCCCCTGCCTTAGCTTGACACCGTTCCTGTGGGTCCTATCACTGGTGATTAAGGAGAATAGATCAGTGCCTGCTTCTCCACTTCCCCTTGTGAGGAAGGATCTCAGTCAAGACTAATCAATGATTTAAATGAACAAGTCATTTGTTATATTTAGGATTTCACAAGTACTCAGGGAATAGAGAAGAAAAAAACGTTCTTCATCTCAACTGCATGTTATATGCATCTTAATATACATACATATATTGTATACATTATATACTATATCAAAGTATATATATTATATACAATTATTATATATTTTTATACTTATATATTATATATACATACATAAATATATACAGATACATATATACTAATATATATTTTTATAATTATTTTTTCCTGAATGTCTGGAATGTAAAAAACTTGTAAATATGATCAAACTCATTCTGATCTTTTCTTTCTTCTCTCTCTCTCTCTCTTTCTCTCTCTCTTTTTTTTTTTTCTTTTATGAAAGCTTTTTAGTTATTTATAGTTTATTTGTTACAATTAAAAGTTTGCTTTAGATTAGTCTTCGCTGTATTTATTTTACCTTTTCTTTAATAAAGAAAATAAAGAAAAGCCTGAAATTATAAGTTGATGATCCAAATTCATGGGAAAAACAAAAGAAAACAAAAACAAAGCTAAACAAGCAAACAAACAAAAAAAAACCTGCATGTCAGAACATGCACAAGCATGTCAGCATTCAACCCTGAGAACCCTGAGATTCTGTTATTCTGATCTTAATGTGTAACCTTCAAAAATAACACCAAAACATGAGTTTAAACTATGTAGGACTTCCAGGGTTTAAATTTTAGGAATTAGTTATTGAAAATTAAGTAAAGAAGTTAGAATGATCAGCTTATTTCCCTTAGAAAACAAGAAAGCAGGAAAGCACTGTACTCCGTTAGCTGAAATAATCCCCAAATGTGTAGTTTAAGATGAAGTTCAGTTAGAAGATGTCTTTTTTTTTCATGCTATTCTTGTTATAGCTGATCTCCACAAATTTTATTTAGAACAAATTTGTAAACAGCGTCTAAAACTAACTTTAACTTTTCTTTGATTATTAAAATATCAAATTGTATCTCTATGTTACAAGTTACATGTTACTGGTTAAGTTCTGAGGTATTTGAGTGAATAAGACGTACTTCAGATGCTCACGGAACAGGAAATATTTCAGAAGGAAAAAGGATGCCTATTTCTCAAGGTATAATTGTTTTCTTTGAGGGTAATTTTTTTTTTTTTTTTATAATTTGAAATATGTACTTCAAAGAGATTCAAAGTGGGCTATCAATCCTTTGAAGCTGTCAAGAGGTAATGATTTAGGATTTCCATTTCAAAGAATTTTACATCTGAGATAAAATAGAGCAATTCTATTGAAAACCAGAAGATCTGGGCCTGAAATGAACAAACAGCTTCTAAAGGATCAGCTAACAGAAGTGACATCTTTTTATTGTTCCTTGGTGAGTCTCTTGACCTATATATTATCTTAAATATCTTGACCTCAATTATCTTAAATCATGAGTTTATTACTAAGTAAACTCAATTATTCTCTAGAAGTTAGGCTAAATAAAATGATATCTGCTGTGTCCTTAAAACAAAATATTAAGCTTGATTCTTTTTTTTTTTTTTTTTGTCTGATGTTTTAAAGGTCAGATCAAATTATCTATATGTATGAATGTACATATGGATGTCTTCCTTACATAATGATTACCTTGTATTTTCCAAATAAATGAGATTGTGACGATTTATGTTGAAATGTTTTTTCTTGTTTGAGAATGAGGAAAATATAAATCTTATATGGCAGAATCAAAGAGGCAGCAGCCATTAGAAGCATACTGGTGGTGGCAGTGAAATTGCTATGGTCAGACAGCCTACTTCACTGGAGTAAAAGCCCTGGAAAGCCAAGTAATACTGCTTCCACTAGAAGAAGGGTTGTGAGCTATATATAGCTACTATTGGCACAGTTTATTTCCCAGCAGCAATAACGACTGTGACCAGTGTTTCCCAGCCTTTGGATGTCAGCAAGAGCATTAAGACCTGGATCCTCCTTGAAGTTCCTTATCTTTTCCTTTCCTGTAGTAAGAAGGGCACAGACATGGCACAGCACACACACATCTCCCATTCCTGAGGTTCCTATCTGATGCTGAGAAGCCTTAAAATGACTGTAGATCCACCACTGCATTGATGAGGAAGCACAGTGAATTTCATATATGTAGAGGATATCAATTCTAACAACAACAAAAACTGTGATTAAACTTACAAAATATACATGTAAGAACAAATAAATATCTCAATCTTATTTTGAAATTTTAACTGAGCTTAATGGGGTAACCTTTTCCTAGAGAAAAAAACCTTCAGATTAATCATTACATTTCTTAATATAGTAGGTAATTTGTCTTAATCAGAAAATTAACTTCAATAGAAATGATGGTTAGGTAATGGGCAAAAAGTATACAATTGATTTATATGTATTTTTCAGAAAGCTTTTCTAACAAATATTTTTTTAATATATGGTCAGGATTTGGAGAGAGAAATTACCCCAGAGGAATGTGTGATCAAGAGGACCAATCACTTGAAACTGTAGTACAATAAACAAAAATTTATTTAAAGAGTAGTTTCACTTCATATAAGTCAGCAATCATATATATTGGAAATGGAATATTGGAATATTGGAAAAACTGGGGTGACGAAGAAATTTTATGGAGTTTGCAGACATAATCAAGTGCAGACTTGGACAGAATCTGAGAACAACCAATAAACATTGTTTCATAAGATTCCCGTTTTTCTTTCTAGGAAAACTTTTTCACTAGACTCAAGATTTTTATTTTTATTTTTATTTTTATTTTTATTTTTATTTTTATTTTTATTTTTTATTTTTTAGTAGCCACTAAAGTACTGGGTAGTTTAGTTTCTCATTAAAAATGAAGAAAAATAATCTCACAGAGGAATGGCTCCAGAAAATAAAGGATATAGTGAAAATCTGAACCCTTTAATAACATGTTGACAATTATACACGAATCTAGCTTTTCACACCACAATATCCACAAAAAGTAACTCTTTCAGATACAGCTGGTTTAATAAACATTTAAACTTAAATCACTCAGACAACAGTCTATATGATGTAAGGGACTTAACCAATAAAATGACCAATAAAAGAGCATACAATATTACTAAATGGTTTTAAATCAAAACAGGTAAAAATATGAGCTTTTAATGATTATTTTGTTGCTTATAGTCATGTGGCAGGGATCTGCAACTTCATTTTATATACTACGTGGCTATTAAGGAAAAAAATAATTTAGTGGTAAATAAAATGTTGACATTTTTCTGGCTTAGTCTCCTTTTGAGATGAAAGTTTGCCTGGTTAAATATTTACAGTAATTGATAACTGAAACCACTGAAGAAGGAAGGAGAGATTTGTAAACCTTTAAGAACACACAGTAGTAAAGAGAACTAAGAATAATGAAAAGGAACAAAATAAATAGAGAATTAGGAATCTCTTTGTGTTGCCATCTCAATTGCCATCTGCAATCTCTGTATTTTGTCTTTATTTCACCTTCTGACTTGATATTTATTTCAGAGCTGACACACTGACACTACATGTTCAAATAACAATAACTTTATAAATCCTGTATTTATTTTTGTCAAATCTCTTCCATGTTACATCAGTGACTGGGTGAAGAAACATGTTCTCATTTCAGTGACCCTACTCTTAATTGATGTTGGAGCATCATTATTTTCTTCTAGGTTTTGCTGAGTTAGTATGTGACATAAATCATAGTAGATTTGGCCAATGATCTTTTATTTTTGGCATAATGTGTTATCTTTCTACCAAACATTCAGCTGAAATGATTTTTAGAAAAATATATTGCTAGACAGAAAGCACCACAAAACTCGTTTCCTTTTGTTTCATTCCCATGTTGTCTTAAATCTAGTTATTTTAGACCCTACCCAGTATTTTTCATGTGATTCTCATGTCTAAGTGTGAATTGAAAAAATAAAACCCTAAACAACAGATTATTTCTATTTCTTTCAAAAGATGCACACCTACTACTTTTTAATCCAGTGAAATTAATTTCATAAAGACAAAGAATATTCAGGGCTGAAAATTATTTTACATGATTGAGGTTGATTCTTTAAATTTCTGATAAATATGCCCAGAGCTATGGCAAGGGTAAAAAGGGAGTTGAAAAACAACACCCAGTATTCTGGAAATGTTGTTGCCATTGTCAGTAGGAAGATGCTGGCAGAAAAGAATTTCTGTTGAGAACGAATGATAAGCGATTTAGTGATTTTTACTGCACTATAATTTGCCCTCTCTGAGCACTGCAGTCTTCTGAGGGCAGAACTGATGGTGCTTGGGAAGGCATATGTTGAAGGTGGTAGTCCTTATTAGCCATATAGGGATGAGCCTTTGCTCAAACCACAAAGAGAACAGGAGATAGAGAAAACACCCTTGTGAGGGGAAGACATTAAAAAAGACATTAATAATGAGGGGAGTTCCAGCTCCACACTGGAACAGGTTGCCCAGAGAAGCTGTGGATTACCCATCCCTGGAATTGTTCAAGGTCAGGTTGGAAGGGGCTTTGAACAACCTGGTTGTTCAAAGCCTAGTTGGAATTAGATAATTTTTAAGGTTCCTTCCAACACAAACCATTCTATGATTCTGATTCTATGATTCTATGATATAACTTGGCAGCTGGCATAGCTGCTGTGATGTGCAACATTCATCTGAATGTCGAAGAAGCAAAAGAAGCCATTGCTTTAGAAAACAGCTGAAAATTGGAGATCAAAGGAAGGAAAATACAGCATTTGTTCCATTCCCTTCCCTCCTCTCCCTCCACCCACCCAGGAAAAAAAAATGCAGGAAAGACAAGAATAAATTGTTCCTTCCATAGGTAATTGTGTGCTATCTGTTACTGACAGCACTTTGCTAGTGTTACGGTTTAGACTATGCAGTTTTTCCCTCTCTCCTAGAATTTTTAATGGGTGTGGACAGTCTTGGTTTGCCTTCTTTAGGCAAACCAAGTGGTGGTTTTCCACTTCATCCTGCAGTTTTATATTGCCTATGTCATTGTTTTAGGCATTCAGGCATAAGAAATAATTAGTCCTGGAAAACATCTTATTTCTTTTTCTTTTTCTTTTTCTTTTTCTTTTTCTTTTTCTTTTTCTTTTTCTTTTTCTTTTTCTTTTTCTTTTTCTTTTTCTTTTTCTTTTTCTTTTTCTTTTTCTTTTTCTTTTTCTTTTTCTTTTTTTTTCTTTTCTTTTTCTTTTTTTTTCTTTTTCTTTTTCTTTTTCTTTTTCTTTTTCTTTTTCTTTTTCTTTTTCTTTTTCTTTTTCTTTTTCTTTTTCTTTTTCTTTTTCTTTTTTTTTTTCTCTTTCTTTCTCTTTCTCTTTCTTTTTCTTTTTTCTCCTTTTCCTTTTCCTTTTCCTTTTCCTTTTCCTTTTCCTTTTCCTTTTCCTTTTCCTTTTCCTTTTCCTTTTCCTTTTCCTTTTCCTTTTCCTTTTCCTTTTCCTTTTCCTTTTCCTTTTCCTTTTCCTTTTCTCTCTCTCTCACCCCCCCAGGAGCTGAGCTCATTCATTTTAAAATTAAAATATTTCCATTTAAGATCCCACACTGAGAGTGTCACAAATTATGTCAATTCACCAAATTGGTGACTGCCAACAAACGGCTGAGAAATGCCAGATTCAGTTAAAGACTTTGGCTCAGCTAACATCCTCCCATGGAAAAAAGTCATGGGATGGCCAAAAATCAGGCAGAGTGATCTGCAGGCTTGAGCCACAGTTTCCACTGCATCATGTGCTGAGGAATGTTGGGGGGATGGGTTCAGACACCCACGGAGCCAGCAGGGATCATAGCCCCATGGACCTGCAAGGACTTCTGTAGGATGCATTTTACTGTGAATCTGTCGACCCTGAGGTATACCTCTAAAAGCATCATAAACACATAGGCCTAGACCTTGCTCTCGTGTTGTCCCAGGTGGCTTGGCTCCTAAGACTTCAAACGTACATTAGGGGGATTTACAGGTGCTGAGTGGGAATTGTACAAAGTGCTTCTGCCAGTGTCAATAGCAACTTCGCAAAGAAAATGCCTGTGGCTTTCAGTTAAGAGGAACGCTTCTCTGTTCCAGCACTGCCCTCTCCCCGAAGAGTTGCACTGTCTCAAAACCTAAAGACCTCTCTTTGCAGACAATTCTCATGCAGTGCCTTTCATGGGACTAAAGGGATAGATAAGATAAAGTTACTTCATCCCTCCCTCCTTCTGACAACATTTGGACCAAAAGATTGGATTTTCTGTTCTTTTCAACCCCTCTATGGGAGGAGTTGGAGGAGATTACACAGTTATTTATCATATGTGATTCAAAGTCCTCTATGTATGGTTAGAAATTCTTCTTGCAGCGTGAATTTTCCAAAGAATGCATGGAAATTAAAGGACATAGCTTTCTTTTAATTATTCTGCATCATTCCTTCCAGCTTACTGCAAAATTTTATTCTTATGTTGTCAAGGACATCAATATGCAGTTCAAGGTTTGGGGGAGGGAGAGTGATGAAGAAAGTAATGAAAGATGTCTGTTCTTTGAAGATAAAATAAAAATCTACGAATGAAAGTTTATCAAAGTTAAGGCACTGAAGTAATATTACATCAGCTAAGAAACTACAGCTTCTCATTAGTGATGCCTTTGACGTGCACATTCTGAAAGAAAAATAGAGGATCCAACCTTTAGAGTTCAGTGCAGTAAGCAGTATTGATTTTTGTTGAACCACCTCTATTTCATAGAAGTAATAGACAATATCCAGCCTAGTGCCTGAACATTTTCTAAAAATTAAGCTAATTGAAAAATACAAATAAAATTAACGATTAACTATTATCAAGTTAAACCAGAAAAAGACCAAAAAAAAAAAAAATTCTAGTGTCTATTATTAGCAGACTAGTAGAATGGAATCAAAGCATTCATCAGCCTCAGACAGTCAGACAGTAGGTTGATAAGGTCTTCCTGCAGATAGGCTGGAATTCAGTTGTTGCTTTGCATCAATAGTTATGGAACAGAAGTTATTTCCTATCCAAATTTATCTGAATTTTTACAGCTTAAAGTATATATTTAATTACTAATTGGACAGAAATAATTTTTGTCATTACCTCCAAACAACTGCATGCATTCATGTCAGTGGGAAGACTCTGCCTCTGTCTTTAGTTTACTAGCAACTACAAGCAGTACTACTGTGAAGCCATGAATACTGCAAAGCATTTTCAGTTAACAACTAAAAAAGTGCAAGTCTCTCAAATGTGCATAGTTTTATGTTCTGCTTCCTGTTGCACAGATGATACAGAATTTATAACAGATGTTGAATATGCTATCAAAGTCACATAAAAGGGAAGAGACATTGGTCTTTGACCCTAGTTGTGTCTGAGAAAATGTCACTGCTTTCCCATTCCTTTTTTTTACAGACTGTTCTTCTATTCCTTATAGGTTTATTACAGGAGTAGGTGCCATATAATAAAAATGATAGTGAGAAATATAGGAGGGACTACAGACATGAGAATATGCAACATTCATAAGTCAGTGTCTGGAATAAAAGACATTTACAGAAGTCTGACCCTGTCAGACTGTGTTGAAATTTTATGCAGTTCATAAAAACACTGCAACAAACCTGCTTCTGGAGTCTCAAATCATATAGCATTAAAGTCAGTAGGAACACTGAAATTTTTATCTTTAAGCTGAGGATCAAATTCTGAATGTTTACTTCCTGTTTTCCACATTGCCTGTTTCTCTTCTGAATTTATAAACTGAGGTTATAATGAACATTTTAAAATATTTAACATTTGATCACATTTACATGAGAGTTAGATCATATCTAAGATACTCATGCATAACATGCATATTTACTTTATTTTATATTTTTATTTGTATTGTTAATAAGAATTAATAAATAAATAAAGTAAATAAAAGAAGTAAAACCAGAAAAAACTTCTCTGGTGTTTCACAGAAAACTTGTGGATGCCCTGTCCCTTGAAGTGTTCAAGGCCAGTTTGGATGGGACCAAGCCAGGGATCTGGAAGCAGAAAATCTTTAAGGTCCCTTCCAATGCAAACCATTCTATGATTCTATGAATCCATGTAAAATAAATTAATAAGTAAGTAAATAAAAGTACATTATCTCTTAGAAGAACTTAGTCATGATTACAACCTTCCAAGCTTAGTTGTAACAATAAAGAGAGGTTCTTAACAGAAGAGACTGAGCATGGATTAGTAGCTCAATTTTAGCAGTAACAGGTAGCAGTAGAACTATACAAAGACCTGGGAGAAAGAAAAAAACAAAACCACCTTCATCACCATCAAAACATTTGAAGATGAGAATGATACATTTGTACTATGTCTGACATCTGAAGGAAAAGGAGTAAATGGTCAGCAAAACTAATCCCTACAGCTGTTAAAGGTGAAAAAAAAAAAAAAAAAAAAAGGCAAAAAAAAGCTAAGATTATAAATGCTACAGCTGACAAAGCAAAGTTGCCATATATGATTCCATGAAAATATTTATTCGCAATACAGAAAAAAATTGCTTTTACAAACAAATTCCAATTACTTTTAACCTCATTTCTGTTCATTGTATTAAATAGCAGAGCTGTAACTAACTTCAGAATTTCAACACTCAGCGTACAATTTAGCAATTTAATGGTACCACAAAATGCCTAACACATGCGGTTAGTTTTGCATAAAACCATTGGGATTTTCAAAATTTAAGCCAGGAAAATGGACTATACTTCACAGAGTAAATAAATATATTATATACATGTATATACCTCATTGCAGGGAAAAAGTAGCTCAGACAGATAGCTTGGAAATAAAAGAAACTGCTGTTCAGTTTCAGCATTTTGCCCTGTATTGCCACTGTCAGACCAGAGTGACTTTCCTAATCACTTGTACCAAATATGCTTTATGATTTTGTGAGAGATGTGGATGGAGATTTTTTTTAGTAGTAGCCAGCAATAAGGGAACATATTGAATAAAAAACACATGCAAAAGCAATAGACTTAGTATAAAAACAAATGCAGTTGCTGTGACCACTTTTTCTAAATGTTCAATTTCACATACTCATACAAATATAAATACATTGTGTTCTCATTGTATTTTTCAGCACAATGGAAAAAAAAGGATTAAAATAAAATAAAAGTGTGCTATGTACTTCTGATAAAACAATTCATAGGCTTTAGAAATGGGACAAGAGCTGCCAAAAAGGAAGTCTCCTGACTTACTCCTTTGTCATGATAATATTGTGACATAATGCGGTTGATGTTCATGCTTAATATTATGCAAAACAGTTTTAAGTTGAATGTTCACTATGACATTCATAACCCACTTTTGCAGATATATTCATTTATGAATCCCCTCACTAACATGATATTTTTCAACAGGTGAAGTGTTATAAGCTATATTAAAAGCTTTGAAAACTATAATATCGCTACTCTGTTGAAAACCACCCTTGCTGTTCAAAGAGAGATTATTCATGTACAAGTGTATGACCTTTCATAATAAATGTTTTATAAATAATAAAATAATAAAAGTTTTTCATAATAAATGCAATAGTTGCAGAATAAATTAACTTTCTCTACAGTAATGCTTTACTATATATATATTCATAATTGCATGAATTCATAAAAGATGGAACAAAATGTTCTAGCATCTGATTGTGACACAGTTGAAATTCTAATCTTAAATTAGGTCAAAACATATAAGAAAAATCTTCAGTGTGTGGAAGTTGATGTAGTAATTTTTATATGACTCATTCAAATCCTACCTCCAAAGGTAATTGTTATAACCATTCATAATGTAAAAGCACATCATCTACTTTTCAATGCTTTAGGAGGTTCATGACAATTATTTCTCTTAATAAGATTTTTTTCCAGTAGAATATTGATTAAGAACAAAGGACAAATTAATAAGAGTAATATTGTTATCCTTACAGTGCAAAAATCACTTTCCTTCTATTTTTAGTCAAATACATCACAGAAAATTTGAGTACTATCATTTAAAAATATAATGATTAAAAATATATATATAATAACTATACAATCACAATATTTTGAAATGTCACATTGGTCGTTTTAAAATGTGATTGTATACTTTTTACAATACTGAAATTGATTTTAAAAGACTTTTTTAATTCCCTGGTAAAATACTAAAGATCTTAAAATCCTCTCAAATCAGAAGTCCTTTATGGATGCAGCTACACTACCTTCAAATCTAAAGCTGGATCTATTGCAAGTAATATGCAATAATGGTGTGAATTACATTAGCTGTCTAAATCTAGACTGTATTAAATACATCCTAAGCTGTATGAGGTCTAAGCTAATCACCTAGGCTTCTCCTACAGTTGGTGGACAGAAATAGACATCTTCAAAAGTGTAATTCATCCTTTTTCTGAATGGTTTCTAGAATAAGTTGTTCATCCTTTGGACCAACCTTTCTCTCCATATACGGCAAAGTCATTGTAGAATTGTCAACTTAAGTTTGATGAGAGGAATCCTGCACAAATTTACCAAAAGCTATTGCAGTTGTCAAAAATATTTACTAGGTAAATTAATCTCAGGTATAAAGCAATTTGCATATCTCAGAATTAGATTTATTTTTTGACAAAGATAATGTAAGATCCTCATAATACTGGAAAGACATGATCGCAAATTCATTGCTAGTAATAAAAGGTTTTCCATTTACTGTTGTTGGTAGTAGTACACACTCTACACATTTAGACAGTATCTGAGTTATAGTATTTACATTAATTTTTAATTAAAAAAAAAAAAAAGTTCAAAAGACCAATGAAGAGTTGGTCTTTGTCCCATCAGCATGTTTTAGCATTGCCAGCTGCACAACTCCTTGGTGTAATACCTATAGATTACTCTTTTACAGATTTACTTCATTGTTTCAGAAAAAACCTGATTAATTGTTGAGCATTGAACTAAGATGTTATATATTACTTTAGGTAGTTAAATTGCCTACAGTTTTGAATGATAACTGCATACCCTCATGTTAAAACAAAACAAAACAAAACAAAACAAACAAACAAAACAAACAAGCAAACAAACAAACAAACATTCTTACATTCTCTGGTTATATGATGAATTTGTGCAATCCAACACATCAATTAGTCACTTAAATGGCCCTTTCATATTGACATCCCGGAGTGTTTTCCCAAGTATGAATCATGCACTTTTAATTGAAAATAAAACATGGCAAAATTTGACAGTAAAAGAAAATTGATTCTTAAGAGACTCCATTTCAGATTCTGTTTACTACACAGCTCCAGATAAAAAAAATGTTTAGAAGAATGGATGGCATATAAACTGAAGATACAAACACATTTTCCTTCATACTGCCTGTGAATTTGAACACTTTACCTTAATGAAAGAACAGTCTAGAAACAGCCTTAGAACAAGTGAAAGCTGTTTCTAAATAACTTACAACATATACTGGAACAAAACTCTGGCACTGTTGAAGTAAATACCAAATGCCAATTAACTGTAATGAAGCTGGGGTTTCATCTCAGCAGTTGCAAACTTAATCTTTCCTTATGGAGCTGTTAGGAGCTAGTTATGTCCTGTTGGTCTTGATCCATATATCAGATCATTTGATGGCTGTCAAGATATCACAAGATTACACTTGCGATATTTGTCTTCAAAGTGAAAATGAAAAAGAGGGGGAATTTTAGAGGAGTCAATAAACCAAGTGATTCTTTCCTGACACAGAGAGGAGAGGTACAGTGGAAAGAAAATGATATCACAAAATGGTATGGCTACTTGAATGTGTCTTTTCAAGTAGCAAAGAAAAAGAGAAAATTGGAGCGTTCTTTGGTGACACACTAGACACAGTTACAAAGTGCAGACCTGAAGGAAAGCATGAGAGGGAGATCCAAAAAGCAAAATATATGTGTTTTCACTCGACTGCTTCATACTGACCTCTGAAAGACTATAAAGTACTCTGCAGTTTTGCTGTTTCAGTCAAGTATATCCTATGGTAATAGTATGGAAGGTTTGGGAGTTCTATAAACCGCTTCAAAGAATACAGTGACAGAAAATATGTTGGTGTTCCTTTTATTTTTGCTCTTTTCTCTCTCTCTCTCTCTCACTCTCTCTCTCATTCTTTTTTTTTTTTTTTTTTTAATGCTACATTAGGTAAATCATTGATATATGTGCACCTAAAGGTTTCTCTCATATAGCCTAATATATTCTTATTAATAAAGTGGAGCAGAGTTTACAGGGAAGAGTAATATTCTTTATTAGAAAAAATAATACAGTTAAAAAAAAAAAAAAAAAAGAATGCTCTTTCACTTTTCAAAAGTTAGCAATTGGTCCAATAAAAATGCAATTCTCTACAATAACATCATCAGGATTGTAGCAATACTAGTAAAGTATTTTTTATTCCTGAGTTTGGGCATACAAAAGAAACATTAAAAAAAATAATAATCTTATTTTCCCCAGTAATTTTGGAAAACAAACAAACAAACGAGAGATATGAAGAGAAAATACTGTTTTGAAATATTTGACATAAGTTGAATGAAAAAAATAAAAAATTTAAAGAAACGATCTCCAAATAAAAAAAATTGCTTGATTTGAAAACTGAATGCTGTCTTTATGTAAATATAGTTTCATTTTAAAAATGCATGTGCTGCTTTTTCTGAATATTATTTCTGTTTATTTAAACTGAAAAACTGTATAATTCTTATCATTTCTTATTTCAGATACTTTTATCCCATGTTAACAAAGGCAATATAAAACTACCCCTCTATTTTTTAATTCAAAAGTCCATATTCCAATTGATACGAATCAAATATAAGACTGTCTAGATATGAGAAACACATGTATTAGAAATTGGAAATTAGAAATTAGAAAATAGAAATTTCACTCCTTAAAAAGTGTGGAAATATAAGAGGTAAGATCCATGGGACATTTTTTTTTTTTCTTTTTAATGATAAAATTAAGTTTAAACCAGGAACTAAAACTGAAACTTCTTTTATGACAAATGAAAAAAAATCTTCCTACAGAAATCTTCCATCCCTTTTCCAACACATTTTCTTTGTGTTTGCTCTATATGTATGGAGACATCGTAACAGACCTTAAGTAAGATGCAGTGTTCTTTGGTATACTTATCTCTGCATGGGAAGAGGGCCCAACCAACAACACCTTTAATTTACCTGATCTGGGTGGCTAAAATTAGGTGGGATAAGTATGTTTCAAACGTCTGATAGATTTCATCTGGGCTTTTTGGTGATAATTATCATTTTCCTTTTATTTGCTAACTGCATAGGATGATATCTCCCTGTTTTGTCTGCACAGTTAAAATTCTATATTGTACAGTAATATAAATTCTTTATCTGTTTTCACTGAAGTCTAATTCAGCAGTATATGCAAACATAGAAGTGCATGGTGTACTAACCAAATTTCGACTGTCTAGCTTTTGTACTAAAACATGTCAGCATTATTCCATTATGACTGAGGTAAATAAACCTTGACTAATCTCTCTAAATCAAGTTGTGATCTTCAGCAACAGTCAAGCAAAAGGCTGGTAGCCTTATAGCTACTCATAATAAATAGGTTGTGTGTATATACTCATAATAAATAGGTTGCTCCAAATTTTTCTCCTTATTTTTCCTGTGCTGTTTTTAAGATTTATATATTTATGTACATGTGTGCATATTTATCTATATATAACAGAAATTGAAAATTATTCTGTGCACTGATTAATTTATTGCAAGGAACATATGATTCATCAGCTTAATTTTCCTACTCCATAATGACTGAGACAATCTGAAATGTAGTGAATTTCAAAAGAGGGGTTAACCATAAATTAATTACTCAACCTGCCCTAGGATACCTTTTCTTTCTTCCTTCTGAAGGAACTTCTGTCTTCTCCCTGTTGTTGAATAAAGTCACACAAAACAGGAATAAAATGTCCAAGCTTTGATCTTGCAGTTCAGCCCATGTGGGCACCTCTGATCCAATTGCAGGATCATAGCCCAGCTGGCTAAGCACAGGAAACAATTAACCGACTGAGCACAAAAGGCTGTCACTGATATCTGTGAGTGTTTTGTCTCAATAAAACTGGGCCCTTAAGTGATAGAATCAGAGTTCTAAATCTGAAATAAAGATATATACCTGAAGCTTCTAATTGCTTTCTGTTTTGATATTTGAAATACATATTTACGTATTTATTAACTACAGAAAAGAAAGAACAAAGGAATAGAGAATATTTTTGTTCCAAGAGGACAAGACCCTTGAATTTGTTCATGAATAATTTTTCCCATCTAAACTTGTTATTTTCAATACATTGTACATTACTTATTTTAAGACTGAAAGAAGTAAACATAGGAGAGTAATATTGTGTTGAGATAGAATAATATTAAGTAATGACAAAATAATAATTTAGAATGTCTAGGACTAAGATTCAAGAGTTTAGACACCCCTAAGGTCTATAATTTTTCAGTCTGTTATCAATGTGTTCTGTGACTTTGTTATGTATAACTCCTTCACTGATTTGTATGTATAAGAAGAGTGGTATCAACATAATTAACTGAAGCCTTCCCTGAACATCAGTAAGTTTGATGGCACTATTTATAGAGTGTTCTGGAATCATTTGATGGAAATAATTTCTTTTATGAATTACTTCAATGAGCAACCAATATGTTCATTTATTTGATAAGCTCTGCTTTGGCCAATTTTATTCATTCCCCTCCTTAAAAAGTGTGGAAGTACAAGAGGTAAAATCCATGGGACATGGATTTTTTTTCTTTTTAATGATAAAATTCAGTTAAAAGCAGGAACTAAAACTGAAACTTCTTTTACGACTGCGATGGTACCACTTGAGTGGGCAGCTGAGTTCCACCACAGCCGCTCTTTCACTCCCCCTCCTCAAAGAATAATGGGGAGAAAATACTATGAAAAGGGCTCAAAGGTTGAGATAAGGACAAGGAGATCACGTAGTAATTATTGTAACAGGCAAAACAGACTTGGCATAGGGAGATAGTAAGATTTATTGCTTATTACTAACAAGCTAGAGAAGTGAGAAACAAAGGAAAGAAACCAAAAGCACCTTCCCCCCCATCTACCCTCTTCCACCTTCTCCCCCTGAGCGGCGCAGGAGAATGGGGGAATGGGATATTGGTCAGTCTACAGCGCTTCTTCTCTGCCGCTCCTTCTTGTTCACTCTTGTTCCCTGTGCCATGGGGTCCCTCCCACAGGATGCAGTCCTAGATGAACTGATCCAGCATGGGCTTCCCACAGGCAGCAGCTCTTCCAGAACTTCTCCAGATAGGGGTCTGTACCATGGGGTCCATCCCTCAGGAGCACACTGCTCCAACCTGGCTCCCCCACAGGCAGCAGCTCCTGCCAGGTCACCTGCTCCTGCGTGGTCTCCTCTCCACGGGCTACAGGTCTGGCCCGGAATCTGCTCCGGCAGGGGTCTTCCACAGGCGGCAGCCTCCATCGGTGCAGGGCCACCTGCTCCACCGTGGTCTCCTCCACGGGCTGCAGCGTGGAACCCTGCTCCACCGTGGTACTCCATGGGCTGCAGGGGGGCATCCTGCTTCACCATGGTCCTCACCACAGGCCACAGGACACTTCTGCTCTGGTGCCTGGAGCACTTCTCCCCCTCCTTCTTCACTGACCTTGGCGCCTGCAAGGCTATTCCTCACTTCTCTCACTCTCCCAGCTGCTGTGTGTGGTGCAGTGTGTTTTTCCCTGTCTTAAATATGCTCTCACAGAGGTGCAAAACAACATCTCCTATTGGCTCGGCTCTGGTCAGCAGTGGGGCCCTTACCAAACATGGGGCAGCTTCTAGATCCTCCTCACAGAAACCACCTCTATGGCCCCCTGCTACCAAAACCTTGCCACGTAAACCCACTACAATGACAAATGAAAAAAGTCTTCCTACAGAAAACTTTCATCCCTGTTCCAAATGTCTATCATCTTCTATTCTGGTTAAAGACTAAGGTCAGAAATGTCCTTGGCAATGCTTTTGCTACTTCTGCATACCTTCTTATCCTTCTCATTTTGCAAGTGAGTGTCTTAAACCTAAATGCATTAAAAGAAAAGCTGTGGCCTTATAAACATGGAGAATCTTCTCTGAATGCACTTAATTCATCTTAGTTGTTATCCTGTAGTCCTGTGATGGGGGCTGATTTGAGAGGAAAATAGAAGTAAACAAAATACATCTTTAAGCGTAGATACAGTCGTAACTCAGAGCAATAAAATGCCTGTTTCTAACTCAGATGTGGTTGGTTTAACTGTGCACTTCTATAATTTCTTTTAATCTTCTTAATCTCTTTTTTTTTTTTTTTTTTTTTCTCCATGGGGTATCACCTATTTACATTAATGTACCTAGAACTACACTCTTTTAAAATGAGAATCAACATAGTTATTTTATAGAGGTTAAACTGTATCTGGATCATCACAG
>NW_028137669.1:0-20816 GCF_965140915.1 Aythya marila
AGGGGGTGTGGTGGGAAGGACCGTACCAGCTGCTAACATGAGGGCAAGGGCGTGCTTGTATTTCCACTGAACACGGACCATGATGAGCAGCAGCCTGTGGTGTGCAGCCTTGGTTGGGACCACCACCCTCCTCCACCTCTGCACTTCCAGCGCCGCATGGGTCGCAATACAGCCCAGACGAAACGTTTGGGTCACCCTCGCAAGCGTGACGGGACAGGACCACACGTCTCTCGATGGCCAGCGCAGACAATCCATTCACCACCTGCTTGGTTGGGATTCCGCTATCAGATAAGGAACTTACAACTTCGGTCAACAGTACAGGAATAGGGACGGGGTGGAAGGCCTCTAATACGAGAAACACCTCTAGGGAGGCAACGAACAACTGGTATGGTTGGATTGCCTACTTACTGATAGCCCTGTTAGAGCCTCAGGAGCTAGACATCTTACGGAGTATTAAAGCACTTGCCTGCCTAAAATTCAATTATACTGAGAAAAATATCACAAGAGTCAACATAATGGCTAGTCTATCTGTATACCAGAATGAATCAGAATGATGCAATTGCACGACACCTATTATAGCGAGGGCTTCAAATGCACCCTTGGCCTTGCCAACCGGAGTGTTCCGTATTTGTGGAGATGGGGCCTGGCAAGGCATTCCATCTCATATTGCAGGACAAGCTGCCAGCAACTGACCCATCGGAGAGCGTCTTCGGAACCCGGGATCGCCGGCTCCTACCCACCAGAGGCCGTCTCATTACCCCGTAATTGTGGAGTCCTGACCAAACAGAGACTATCTTTGCAACCCGGGATTGCTGGCTCCGGACTCACCGGAGACCATGTTTGGAACTCGGGATCGACAGGTCCAGATCCACCGGAGACCATCTTCTATCCCCGGGATCACGGGCTGCCGACCCTTCGGAAACTATATTTGGGACTCAGTATCGCCAGACCCCCAGCCAACCGTGACTATCTTGCTGCCCCGGTTTAGCCGGCAACCGACCCATCGGAGAGCGTCTTCGGAACCCGGGATGGTTATGGGTAAGGTTGTCCTGCCATATGAGAGGGAATGCCTTTCCGTAGATGGTCTCCGGTGGGACGCTTGCCGGCTAAGCCGGGGCCGCAAGATAGTCACGGTTGGCTGGGGAGCCGGCGATACCAAGTCCCGAACACAGTCTCCGGAGGTTCGGCAGCACGCGATCCCGGGGATAGAAGCTATTCTCCGGTAGGTCGGGAGCCGGCAATCCCGCGTTCCGAACATGGTCTCTGGTAGGTCAGGAGCCGGTAATCACGCGTTCCAAACACGGTCTCCGGTGAGTCCGGAGCCGGCAATCCCGGGTTGCAAAGATAGTCTCCGGTTGGTCGGGACTCCAAAATTACTGGGTAAGAAGACGGCCTCCGGTGGGAAGCAGCCGGCGATCCCGGGTTCCCAACGCGGTCTCCGATGGGTCGGTTGCCGGCTCAACCGGGGCAGCAAGATAGTCACGGTAGGCTGGGGAACCGGCGATACCGAGTCCCGAATACAGTCTCCGGAGGGCCGGGAGCCAGGGATCCCGGGGGCAGAAGTAGGCCTCCGGTAGTTGGAGCCGGAGATCCCGGGGTCAGAAGAGGGTTTACTGTGGATCTGAACCAGTCGATCCCGAGTTCCAACGATGGTGTCCGGTGGGTCAGGAGCCAGCTATCCCGGCTTCCAAACATGGTCCACTGTGGATCTGGACCTGTCGATTCCGAGTTCCTAACATGGTCTCCGGTGGGCCAGGAGCCGGAGGTCGCGGGGTCCCGGACGAAGTGTTTGGTAGCCGCACTGCGGTCATGGTGGCAAGGGAGTCCGTGCCATGGCTTGCATGATCCCTTCATAATCAGCGTCAATAACTCCAGGCAGTACAAAAACTCCTGTTAGGGTGGCGCTTGACCATCTCTGGCAGTTTTACTCGGGTGGGCAGCCAAACTCCACCACAACTCAATCCCCCTCTACTCAAAGAGGAAGGGGGAGAAAATATGTATGTATTTAAGTACAATTGTCAAAAATACGCTCACGAATGTACTTAAATACCTACATTAAAAAAAAACTGAAAAACAAATATTTAGCAGCCTAAGACACATTCACAATGCAATTTCTCCATCATTTATGGTTTTTATCTCTAACACAAGAGGACGCAGGTCTGAAAATCTGCATATACTAAGCTATCACAGAGCATGGAAAAATATATGAAAATATCTACTAGCATTTGGCACAATGCAAATATTCTACGCCGAGAGAGAACCAGTATAATCTTTTGAGCTATACATATTGTTTTTCACTCAAATTGTGATGTTACAACAGAAACTTTTCTTTTAGTTGGAAAAACCCAAAGGTGGTGAGCAGGGGACAAGGTGGTTTGTGAGAAAGCATGTTTAGGAACTTAGCTGGCTAATTTAGCTGGGTATGGAACAATGTAATGTTCCGGGTGTTCTACCCTGTGCGGAGCGGCGGCTGTCCGTCCCGAACCCCTGGGCTCCGGTCCTGAGTGGCATCTGTGCTCGCCGCACCGTCCCGTCTCGGGCGGCTCGGGGACACCGATCCCCCTACACTGTTGTCCAGCCACGAGCGGCATGGCTGCCAGCCGTGTAGTGAAGCTGCAGGCTGTCGTCAATCAACTCGGGGGCTGGCCGTCCCGGGCCCGGGGGTTCTGTCCTGTCCGGAGCGGCGGCCGTCCGTACCAAGCCCCTGGGCTCCGGTCCCGGACGAAGTGTTTGCTAGCCGCACTGCGGTCAGGGTCGGATCTCCGGCGGCTCTGGTATGGCGATCCGCAATTACGAGGTAAGAAGACGGCCTCCTGTGGGAAGTAGCCGGTTATCCCGGGGTCAGAAGACAGCCTCCGTTGGGTTGGGAGCCGGCAATCCCGAGTTCCAAACATGGTCACCGGTGGGTCCGGAGCCTACAATCCGGTAGGTTGGAGCTGGCATAGCCGGTGTCAGAAGACAGCCTCCGATGGGTCGGTTGCCGGCTAAACCAGGGTCGCAAGAGAGTCACGGTAGGCAGGTGTGTCGGCTATGCCGAGACCCGAGTACGGTCTCCGGAAAGTCGAGAGGTAGTGATCGCTGTGTCCGAAGATATTCTCAAGTAGGTCTTGACCCGGTATACCGTGGGGTCAGAAGAAAACTTCGGAACCCAGTGATGGATCCCTCAAGAACTACATGAGAGCTTCTTTGGACCCTGGGTTGCTGGCCCCCGAAACACCGGACGCTGTTCGATAACCTCGGGTTCGCCTGTCGACGAGACACCAGTTCAGATTTTTGAACACCTGGACTCTCTGTTCCGGATCATGTTTGGTCGAGAGATGCTCCTTGGCATTCAGGATCGACGGGTCCTAATCCACAGTAGACATCTTTGGAACCCAGGATCTCCGGCTCCTGACCCACCGGACACCAACTGATAAGCTGAACTTTTTGCTACCCTGCGCCGAGGACCTGTCATGTTTTAACAAATGCTGTAGCCTAGTGTACTTTTTGCTCATTATAATATCAGTATAATACCAAAACACACCTCTATCCCAAAAGCTACCCGCCTCCAAGGTGCGACCACCCGTCACTGAGCATGCGCTCTGAATTTCTCGGAGCCTATTACTTTAAACGGAGACGGGAGAACTTTTCACCAAGCACAACTAAGAGATGCTTGACTAGAGCCACTCAAGCTCCACCTAAAAGATAGAAAATAATACAAATTGGCCCAAGAGAGAGGGGATGTTAGGGAAGATACCACCGTCAGGGGAGATACCATCCCGAGAGAATACATCCTTAGGACCTCCTGACTCCTGGGACCAGTCGACGGGCTGAGCCTCTCTTGTCCCCCATTGGGACGCCTTTGGGTGAGATTTGAACATTTGGTTATAAATCCTTCTAGAGTCTTTGAGCCTTTCAACGTGTTAATTACCAGGCTGCGCACCTGTAACACCTGTGTATTTCGTCCATGCTAGCTTGCTTTTGCAGACAGTCACTGTCGTCGGCAACCCAAAGAACCTATGTACCTGTTGCTGTAATAAATCACACTTGATTGCATTGTCATTGCTCTCATTAAGTGCAACTAGGGTAAGGATGGGTATACATTACTGGTGAATCCGGGACCGTGATAGTTCAGTGTTCTGAATCCAACCAGACCCCTAACGGTTAATGCGTTATTGGTGAATATCCGACTGGACCCCTAACGGTTGATGAAATCAAATTGGTGAAATCTGTCATTGTGATAGTTCAGTACCCTGAATCCGACCGGGCCCAAAAAGATTAATCAGCTACACCCTTTAACGTGACACCACATTGAAATGTTTGCGGCCTTAATTAAGAAAGGCAGAGAACGAACTGTAGAGATAGCCGGAGAGGAACCAAAAAGCGTTGTTATTCCGATAGTTAAGGACTACCTTGACTGATGCCGCCAGAATAGCCTTGAGCTACAGGCAGCCCTGTCGGGCTTTGATGGTCAACCAGATATACACCTCCCAGCTCATAAAATGTTCACCTTTTATAATAGTGTGCTACTCGAGGTTAATACCGGATAGAGATGCCACCCTGTCCAAGGACAAACTGATTGTTCAGGGCAAACAGGATAAGCTGTTGTTCCATGGGAACAAGAAGGCCAGTGCCATCATACACTACAGAGCATTCTAGGTTCCCCCAGATAGTGGAATTACATGCCATAATAATGGCATTTAAATAATGGCATCAGGTCCCAGTTAATTTTGTGTTAGATTCACTTTATGCGGTGGGATTGGTACAACGAATTGAACGATCTCAAATCAGGCACATTCAGAATGAGACACTATTCGCAAAATTCAAGCGTCGAGCCATCCATACTGCATAATTCCTATTAGGAGGCATATCACCTTACAGGGTTCTTTTGTGGAAGGGAATGCCCGAGCTGACCAGCTAGCTAACATAGCGTTGCAAGTCCCGGTAACAAATACACTATCTCAGGCTCGTTTGTCCCACCAATTCTTTCACCAGGAAGCGAACGTATTATCCAGACAATTTGTCCTCCCTATAACGGAGGCAAAACTTATATTTCAAACCTGTCCTGATTGTCAACAGCAGTCAGGCCCGCTGACTACCGTCAATCCCAGGGACCTCTCCTCCGTCCGGATTTTGCAAACCGACATTACTAACATTCCCCAATTTGGAAGGTTAAAATATGTTCACGAATCCTTTTCACATGCAATCTGGGCCACGGCAATGGCAGGCGAGACTAGCCACCATGTCCAAGCACACTTTCAGGCAGCTGTTGCAACCCCTGATATCCCAAAAGAAAGAAAAACAGATAACGGCCCTGCATATGTCAGCCACTCTACAACGTCATTTTTTCACACTCTGGGTATCACGCACAAGACAGGCATGCCACACTCACCCACAGTACAAGCCGCAGTAGAACAAGTCCTTCGCACAGCAAAGAACCTGCTAGCAAAAAAAAAGGGGGGGACTCAAGAGACACCATAGGATAGACTAGCTAATCTATGTTAGGAATCTCATATAACACTACCTTTTCAACGCGAAGATGTACCACCCATTATTAAGCATCTTATGACAATGGAGTCAGGAGTAACGTCAGTTAAAACAGGAAAAGCAAGGGTGATGCTGCGAAACTTGGATACTGGGGGATGGGGTGGGGCACAGGGGGTGTGGTGGGAAGGACCGTACCAGCTGCTAACATGAGGGCAAGGGCGTGCTTGTATTTCCACTGAACACGGACCATGATGAGCAGCAGCCTGTGGTGTGCAGCCTTGGTTGGGACCACCACCCTCCTCCACCTCTGCACTTCCAGCGCCGCATGGGTCGCAATACAGCCCAGACGAAACGTTTGGGTCACCCTCGCAAGCGTGACGGGACAGGACCACATGTCTCTCGATGGCCAGCGCAGACAATCCATTCACCACCTGCTTGGTCGGGATTCCGCTATCAGATAAGGAGCTTACAACTTCGGTCAACAGTACAGGAATAGGGACGGGGTGGAAGGCCTCTAATACGAGAAACACCTCTAGGGAGGCAACGAACAACTGGTATGGTTGGATTGCCTACTTACTGATAGCCCTGTTAGAGCCTCAGGAGCTAGACATCTTACGGAGTATTAAAGCACTTGCCTGCCTAAAATTCAATTATACTGAGAAAAATATCACAAGAGTCAACATAATGGCTAGTCTATCTGTATACCAGAATGAATCAGAATGATGCAATTGCACGACACCTATTATACCGAGGGCTTCAAATGCACCCTTGGCCTTGCCAACCGGAGTGTTCCGTATTTGTGGAGATGGGGCCTGGCAAGGCATTCCATCTCATATTGCAGGACAAGCTGCCAGCAACTGACCCATCGGAGAGCGTCTTCGGAACCCGGGATCGCCGGCTCCTACCCACCGGAGGCCGTCTCATTACCCCGTAATTGTGGAGTCCTGACCAAACAGAGACTATCTTTGCAACCCGGGATTGCTGGCTCCGGACTCACCGGAGACCATGTTTGGAACTCGGGATCGACAGGTCCAGATCCACCGGAGACCATCTTCTATCCCCGGGATCACGGGCTGCCGACCCTTCGGAAACTATATTTGGGACTCAGTATCGCCAGACCCCCAGCCAACCGTGACTATCTTGCTGCCCCGGTTTAGCCGGCAACCGACCCATCGGAGAGCGTCTTCGGAACCCGGGATGGTTATGGGTAAGGTTGTCCTGCCATATGAGAGGGAATGCCTTTCCGTAGATGGTCTCCGGTGGGACGCTTGCCGGCTAAGCCGGGGCCGCAAGATAGTCACGGTTGGCTGGGGAGCCGGCGATACCAAGTCCCGAACACAGTCTCCGGAGGTTCGGCAGCACGCGATCCCGGGGATAGAAGCTATTCTCCGGTAGGTCGGGAGCCGGCAATCCCGCGTTCCGAACATGGTCTCTGGTAGGTCAGGAGCCGGTAATCACGCGTTCCAAACACGGTCTCCGGTGAGTCCGGAGCCGGCAATCCCGGGTTGCAAAGATAGTCTCCGGTTGGTCGGGACTCCAAAATTACTGGGTAAGAAGACGGCCTCCGGTGGGAAGCAGCCGGCGATCCCGGGTTCCCAACGCGGTCTCCGATGGGTCGGTTGCCGGCTCAACCGGGGCAGCAAGATAGTCACGGTAGGCTGGGGAACCGGCGATACCGAGTCCCGAATACAGTCTCCGGAGGGCCGGGAGCCAGGGATCCCGGGGGCAGAAGTAGGCCTCCGGTAGTTGGAGCCGGAGATCCCGGGGTCAGAAGAGGGTTTACTGTGGATCTGAACCAGTCGATCCCGAGTTCCAACGATGGTGTCCGGTGGGTCAGGAGCCAGCTATCCCGGGTTCCAAACATGGTCCACTGTGGATCTGGACCTGTCGATTCCGAGTTCCTAACATGGTCTCCGGTGGGCCAGGAGCCGGAGGTCGCGGGGTCCCGGACGAAGTGTTTGGTAGCCGCACTGCGGTCATGGTGGCAAGGGAGTCCGTGCCATGGCTTGCATGATCCCTTCATAATCAGCGTCAATAACTCCAGGCAGTACAAAAACTCCTGTTAGGGTGGCGCTTGACCATCTCTGGCAGTTTTACTCGGGTGGGCAGCCAAACTCCACCACAACTCAATCCCCCTCTACTCAAAGAGGAAGGGGGAGAAAATATGTATGTATTTAAGTACAATTGTCAAAAATACGCTCACGAATGTACTTAAATACCTACATTAAAAAAAAACTGAAAAACAAATATTTAGCAGCCTAAGACACATTCACAATGCAATTTCTCCATCATTTATGGTTTTTATCTCTAACACAAGAGGACGCAGGTCTGAAAATCTGCATATACTAAGCTATCACAGAGCATGGAAAAATATATGAAAATATCTACTAGCATTTGGCACAATGCAAATATTCTACGCCGAGAGAGAACCAGTATAATCTTTTGAGCTATACATATTGTTTTTCACTCAAATTGTGATGTTACAACAGAAACTTTTCTTTTAGTTGGAAAAACCCAAAGGTGGTGAGCAGGGGACAAGGTGGTTTGTGAGAAAGCATGTTTAGGAACTTAGCTGGCTAATTTAGCTGGGTATGGAACAATGTAATGTTCCGGGTGTTCTACCCTGTGCGGAGCGGCGGCTGTCCGTCCCGAACCCCTGGGCTCCGGTCCTGAGTGGCATCTGTGCTCGCCGCACCGTCCCGTCTCGGGCGGCTCGGGGACACCGATCCCCCTACACTGTTGTCCAGCCACGAGCGGCATGGCTGCCAGCCGTGTAGTGAAGCTGCAGGCTGTCGTCAATCAACTCGGGGGCTGGCCGTCCCGGGCCCGGGGGTTCTGTCCTGTCCGGAGCGGCGGCCGTCCGTACCAAGCCCCTGGGCTCCGGTCCCGGACGAAGTGTTTGCTAGCCGCACTGCGGTCAGGGTCGGATCTCCGGCGGCTCTGGTATGGCGATCCGCAATTACGAGGTAAGAAGACGGCCTCCTGTGGGAAGTAGCCGGTTATCCCGGGGTCAGAAGACAGCCTCCGTTGGGTTGGGAGCCGGCAATCCCGAGTTCCAAACATGGTCACCGGTGGGTCCGGAGCCTACAATCCGGTAGGTTGGAGCTGGCATAGCCGGTGTCAGAAGACAGCCTCCGATGGGTCGGTTGCCGGCTAAACCAGGGTCGCAAGAGAGTCACGGTAGGCAGGTGTGTCGGCTATGCCGAGACCCGAGTACGGTCTCCGGAAAGTCGAGAGGTAGTGATCGCTGTGTCCGAAGATATTCTCAAGTAGGTCTTGACCCGGTATACCGTGGGGTCAGAAGAAAACTTCGGAACCCAGTGATGGATCCCTCAAGAACTACATGAGAGCTTCTTTGGACCCTGGGTTGCTGGCCCCCGAAACACCGGACGCTGTTCGATAACCTCGGGTTCGCCTGTCGACGAGACACCAGTTCAGATTTTTGAACACCTGGACTCTCTGTTCCGGATCATGTTTGGTCGAGAGATGCTCCTTGGCATTCAGGATCGACGGGTCCTAATCCACAGTAGACATCTTTGGAACCCAGGATCTCCGGCTCCTGACCCACCGGACACCAACTGATAAGCTGAACTTTTTGCTACCCTGCGCCGAGGACCTGTCATGTTTTAACAAATGCTGTAGCCTAGTGTACTTTTTGCTCATTATAATATCAGTATAATACCAAAACACACCTCTATCCCAAAAGCTACCCGCCTCCAAGGTGCGACCACCCGTCACTGAGCATGCGCTCTGAATTTCTCGGAGCCTATTACTTTAAACGGAGACGGGAGAACTTTTCACCAAGCACAACTAAGAGATGCTTGACTAGAGCCACTCAAGCTCCACCTAAAAGATAGAAAATAATACAAATTGGCCCAAGAGAGAGGGGATGTTAGGGAAGATACCACCGTCAGGGGAGATACCATCCCGAGAGAATACATCCTTAGGACCTCCTGACTCCTGGGACCAGTCGACGGGCTGAGCCTCTCTTGTCCCCCATTGGGACGCCTTTGGGTGAGATTTGAACATTTGGTTATAAATCCTTCTAGAGTCTTTGAGCCTTTCAACGTGTTAATTACCAGGCTGCGCACCTGTAACACCTGTGTATTTCGTCCATGCTAGCTTGCTTTTGCAGACAGTCACTGTCGTCGGCAACCCAAAGAACCTATGTACCTGTTGCTGTAATAAATCACACTTGATTGCATTGTCATTGCTCTCATTAAGTGCAACTAGGGTAAGGATGGGTATACATTACTGGTGAATCCGGGACCGTGATAGTTCAGTGTTCTGAATCCAACCAGACCCCTAACGGTTAATGCGTTATTGGTGAATATCCGACTGGACCCCTAACGGTTGATGAAATCAAATTGGTGAAATCTGTCATTGTGATAGTTCAGTACCCTGAATCCGACCGGGCCCAAAAAGATTAATCAGCTACACCCTTTAACGTGACACCACATTGAAATGTTTGCGGCCTTAATTAAGAAAGGCAGAGAACGAACTGTAGAGATAGCCGGAGAGGAACCAAAAAGCGTTGTTATTCCGATAGTTAAGGACTACCTTGACTGATGCCGCCAGAATAGCCTTGAGCTACAGGCAGCCCTGTCGGGCTTTGATGGTCAACCAGATATACACCTCCCAGCTCATAAAATGTTCACCTTTTATAATAGTGTGCTACTCGAGGTTAATACCGGATAGAGATGCCACCCTGTCCAAGGACAAACTGATTGTTCAGGGCAAACAGGATAAGCTGTTGTTCCATGGGAACAAGAAGGCCAGTGCCATCATACACTACAGAGCATTCTAGGTTCCCCCAGATAGTGGAATTACATGCCATAATAATGGCATTTAAATAATGGCATCAGGTCCCAGTTAATTTTGTGTTAGATTCACTTTATGCGGTGGGATTGGTACAACGAATTGAACGATCTCAAATCAGGCACATTCAGAATGAGACACTATTCGCAAAATTCAAGCGTCGAGCCATCCATACTGCATAATTCCTATTAGGAGGCATATCACCTTACAGGGTTCTTTTGTGGAAGGGAATGCCCGAGCTGACCAGCTAGCTAACATAGCGTTGCAAGTCCCGGTAACAAATACACTATCTCAGGCTCGTTTGTCCCACCAATTCTTTCACCAGGAAGCGAACGTATTATCCAGACAATTTGTCCTCCCTATAACGGAGGCAAAACTTATATTTCAAACCTGTCCTGATTGTCAACAGCAGTCAGGCCCGCTGACTACCGTCAATCCCAGGGACCTCTCCTCCGTCCGGATTTTGCAAACCGACATTACTAACATTCCCCAATTTGGAAGGTTAAAATATGTTCACGAATCCTTTTCACATGCAATCTGGGCCACGGCAATGGCAGGCGAGACTAGCCACCATGTCCAAGCACACTTTCAGGCAGCTGTTGCAACCCCTGATATCCCAAAAGAAAGAAAAACAGATAACGGCCCTGCATATGTCAGCCACTCTACAACGTCATTTTTTCACACTCTGGGTATCACGCACAAGACAGGCATGCCACACTCACCCACAGTACAAGCCGCAGTAGAACAAGTCCTTCGCACAGCAAAGAACCTGCTAGCAAAAAAAAAGGGGGGGACTCAAGAGACACCATAGGATAGACTAGCTAATCTATGTTAGGAATCTCATATAACACTACCTTTTCAACGCGAAGATGTACCACCCATTATTAAGCATCTTATGACAATGGAGTCAGGAGTAACGTCAGTTAAAACAGGAAAAGCAAGGGTGATGCTGCGAAACTTGGATACTGGGGGATGGGGTGGGGCACAGGGGGTGTGGTGGGAAGGACCGTACCAGCTGCTAACATGAGGGCAAGGGCGTGCTTGTATTTCCACTGAACACGGACCATGATGAGCAGCAGCCTGTGGTGTGCAGCCTTGGTTGGGACCACCACCCTCCTCCACCTCTGCACTTCCAGCGCCGCATGGGTCGCAATACAGCCCAGACGAAACGTTTGGGTCACCCTCGCAAGCGTGACGGGACAGGACCACATGTCTCTCGATGGCCAGCGCAGACAATCCATTCACCACCTGCTTGGTCGGGATTCCGCTATCAGATAAGGAGCTTACAACTTCGGTCAACAGTACAGGAATAGGGACGGGGTGGAAGGCCTCTAATACGAGAAACACCTCTAGGGAGGCAACGAACAACTGGTATGGTTGGATTGCCTACTTACTGATAGCCCTGTTAGAGCCTCAGGAGCTAGACATCTTACGGAGTATTAAAGCACTTGCCTGCCTAAAATTCAATTATACTGAGAAAAATATCACAAGAGTCAACATAATGGCTAGTCTATCTGTATACCAGAATGAATCAGAATGATGCAATTGCACGACACCTATTATACCGAGGGCTTCAAATGCACCCTTGGCCTTGCCAACCGGAGTGTTCCGTATTTGTGGAGATGGGGCCTGGCAAGGCATTCCATCTCATATTGCAGGACAAGCTGCCAGCAACTGACCCATCGGAGAGCGTCTTCGGAACCCGGGATCGCCGGCTCCTACCCACCGGAGGCCGTCTCATTACCCCGTAATTGTGGAGTCCTGACCAAACAGAGACTATCTTTGCAACCCGGGATTGCTGGCTCCGGACTCACCGGAGACCATGTTTGGAACTCGGGATCGACAGGTCCAGATCCACCGGAGACCATCTTCTATCCCCGGGATCACGGGCTGCCGACCCTTCGGAAACTATATTTGGGACTCAGTATCGCCAGACCCCCAGCCAACCGTGACTATCTTGCTGCCCCGGTTTAGCCGGCAACCGACCCATCGGAGAGCGTCTTCGGAACCCGGGATGGTTATGGGTAAGGTTGTCCTGCCATATGAGAGGGAATGCCTTTCCGTAGATGGTCTCCGGTGGGACGCTTGCCGGCTAAGCCGGGGCCGCAAGATAGTCACGGTTGGCTGGGGAGCCGGCGATACCAAGTCCCGAACACAGTCTCCGGAGGTTCGGCAGCACGCGATCCCGGGGATAGAAGCTATTCTCCGGTAGGTCGGGAGCCGGCAATCCCGCGTTCCGAACATGGTCTCTGGTAGGTCAGGAGCCGGTAATCACGCGTTCCAAACACGGTCTCCGGTGAGTCCGGAGCCGGCAATCCCGGGTTGCAAAGATAGTCTCCGGTTGGTCGGGACTCCAAAATTACTGGGTAAGAAGACGGCCTCCGGTGGGAAGCAGCCGGCGATCCCGGGTTCCCAACGCGGTCTCCGATGGGTCGGTTGCCGGCTCAACCGGGGCAGCAAGATAGTCACGGTAGGCTGGGGAACCGGCGATACCGAGTCCCGAATACAGTCTCCGGAGGGCCGGGAGCCAGGGATCCCGGGGGCAGAAGTAGGCCTCCGGTAGTTGGAGCCGGAGATCCCGGGGTCAGAAGAGGGTTTACTGTGGATCTGAACCAGTCGATCCCGAGTTCCAACGATGGTGTCCGGTGGGTCAGGAGCCAGCTATCCCGGGTTCCAAACATGGTCCACTGTGGATCTGGACCTGTCGATTCCGAGTTCCTAACATGGTCTCCGGTGGGCCAGGAGCCGGAGGTCGCGGGGTCCCGGACGAAGTGTTTGGTAGCCGCACTGCGGTCATGGTGGCAAGGGAGTCCGTGCCATGGCTTGCATGATCCCTTCATAATCAGCGTCAATAACTCCAGGCAGTACAAAAACTCCTGTTAGGGTGGCGCTTGACCATCTCTGGCAGTTTTACTCGGGTGGGCAGCCAAACTCCACCACAACTCAATCCCCCTCTACTCAAAGAGGAAGGGGGAGAAAATATGTATGTATTTAAGTACAATTGTCAAAAATACGCTCACGAATGTACTTAAATACCTACATTAAAAAAAAACTGAAAAACAAATATTTAGCAGCCTAAGACACATTCACAATGCAATTTCTCCATCATTTATGGTTTTTATCTCTAACACAAGAGGACGCAGGTCTGAAAATCTGCATATACTAAGCTATCACAGAGCATGGAAAAATATATGAAAATATCTACTAGCATTTGGCACAATGCAAATATTCTACGCCGAGAGAGAACCAGTATAATCTTTTGAGCTATACATATTGTTTTTCACTCAAATTGTGATGTTACAACAGAAACTTTTCTTTTAGTTGGAAAAACCCAAAGGTGGTGAGCAGGGGACAAGGTGGTTTGTGAGAAAGCATGTTTAGGAACTTAGCTGGCTAATTTAGCTGGGTATGGAACAATGTAATGTTCCGGGTGTTCTACCCTGTGCGGAGCGGCGGCTGTCCGTCCCGAACCCCTGGGCTCCGGTCCTGAGTGGCATCTGTGCTCGCCGCACCGTCCCGTCTCGGGCGGCTCGGGGACACCGATCCCCCTACACTGTTGTCCAGCCACGAGCGGCATGGCTGCCAGCCGTGTAGTGAAGCTGCAGGCTGTCGTCAATCAACTCGGGGGCTGGCCGTCCCGGGCCCGGGGGTTCTGTCCTGTCCGGAGCGGCGGCCGTCCGTACCAAGCCCCTGGGCTCCGGTCCCGGACGAAGTGTTTGCTAGCCGCACTGCGGTCAGGGTCGGATCTCCGGCGGCTCTGGTATGGCGATCCGCAATTACGAGGTAAGAAGACGGCCTCCTGTGGGAAGTAGCCGGTTATCCCGGGGTCAGAAGACAGCCTCCGTTGGGTTGGGAGCCGGCAATCCCGAGTTCCAAACATGGTCACCGGTGGGTCCGGAGCCTACAATCCGGTAGGTTGGAGCTGGCATAGCCGGTGTCAGAAGACAGCCTCCGATGGGTCGGTTGCCGGCTAAACCAGGGTCGCAAGAGAGTCACGGTAGGCAGGTGTGTCGGCTATGCCGAGACCCGAGTACGGTCTCCGGAAAGTCGAGAGGTAGTGATCGCTGTGTCCGAAGATATTCTCAAGTAGGTCTTGACCCGGTATACCGTGGGGTCAGAAGAAAACTTCGGAACCCAGTGATGGATCCGTCAAGAACTACATGAGAGCTTCTTTGGACCCTGGGTTGCTGGCCCCCGAAACACCGGACGCTGTTCGATAACCTCGGGTTCGCCTGTCGACGAGACACCAGTTCAGATTTTTGAACACCTGGACTCTCTGTTCCGGATCATGTTTGGTCGAGAGATGCTCCTTGGCATTCAGGATCGACGGGTCCTAATCCACAGTAGACATCTTTGGAACCCAGGATCTCCGGCTCCTGACCCACCGGACACCAACTGATAAGCTGAACTTTTTGCTACCCTGCGCCGAGGACCTGTCATGTTTTAACAAATGCTGTAGCCTAGTGTACTTTTTGCTCATTATAATATCAGTATAATACCAAAACACACCTCTATCCCAAAAGCTACCCGCCTCCAAGGTGCGACCACCCGTCACTGAGCATGCGCTCTGAATTTCTCGGAGCCTATTACTTTAAACGGAGACGGGAGAACTTTTCACCAAGCACAACTAAGAGATGCTTGACTAGAGCCACTCAAGCTCCACCTAAAAGATAGAAAATAATACAAATTGGCCCAAGAGAGAGGGGATGTTAGGGAAGATACCACCGTCAGGGGAGATACCATCCCGAGAGAATACATCCTTAGGACCTCCTGACTCCTGGGACCAGTCGACGGGCTGAGCCTCTCTTGTCCCCCATTGGGACGCCTTTGGGTGAGATTTGAACATTTGGTTATAAATCCTTCTAGAGTCTTTGAGCCTTTCAACGTGTTAATTACCAGGCTGCGCACCTGTAACACCTGTGTATTTCGTCCATGCTAGCTTGCTTTTGCAGACAGTCACTGTCGTCGGCAACCCAAAGAACCTATGTACCTGTTGCTGTAATAAATCACACTTGATTGCATTGTCATTGCTCTCATTAAGTGCAACTAGGGTAAGGATGGGTATACATTACTGGTGAATCCGGGACCGTGATAGTTCAGTGTTCTGAATCCAACCAGACCCCTAACGGTTAATGCGTTATTGGTGAATATCCGACTGGACCCCTAACGGTTGATGAAATCAAATTGGTGAAATCTGTCATTGTGATAGTTCAGTACCCTGAATCCGACCGGGCCCAAAAAGATTAATCAGCTACACCCTTTAACGTGACACCACATTGAAATGTTTGCGGCCTTAATTAAGAAAGGCAGAGAACGAACTGTAGAGATAGCCGGAGAGGAACCAAAAAGCGTTGTTATTCCGATAGTTAAGGACTACCTTGACTGATGCCGCCAGAATAGCCTTGAGCTACAGGCAGCCCTGTCGGGCTTTGATGGTCAACCAGATATACACCTCCCAGCTCATAAAATGTTCACCTTTTATAATAGTGTGCTACTCGAGGTTAATACCGGATAGAGATGCCACCCTGTCCAAGGACAAACTGATTGTTCAGGGCAAACAGGATAAGCTGTTGTTCCATGGGAACAAGAAGGCCAGTGCCATCATACACTACAGAGCATTCTAGGTTCCCCCAGATAGTGGAATTACATGCCATAATAATGGCATTTAAATAATGGCATCAGGTCCCAGTTAATTTTGTGTTAGATTCACTTTATGCGGTGGGATTGGTACAACGAATTGAACGATCTCAAATCAGGCACATTCAGAATGAGACACTATTCGCAAAATTCAAGCGTCGAGCCATCCATACTGCATAATTCCTATTAGGAGGCATATCACCTTACAGGGTTCTTTTGTGGAAGGGAATGCCCGAGCTGACCAGCTAGCTAACATAGCGTTGCAAGTCCCGGTAACAAATACACTATCTCAGGCTCGTTTGTCCCACCAATTCTTTCACCAGGAAGCGAACGTATTATCCAGACAATTTGTCCTCCCTATAACGGAGGCAAAACTTATATTTCAAACCTGTCCTGATTGTCAACAGCAGTCAGGCCCGCTGACTACCGTCAATCCCAGGGACCTCTCCTCCGTCCGGATTTTGCAAACCGACATTACTAACATTCCCCAATTTGGAAGGTTAAAATATGTTCACGAATCCTTTTCACATGCAATCTGGGCCACGGCAATGGCAGGCGAGACTAGCCACCATGTCCAAGCACACTTTCAGGCAGCTGTTGCAACCCCTGATATCCCAAAAGAAAGAAAAACAGATAACGGCCCTGCATATGTCAGCCACTCTACAACGTCATTTTTTCACACTCTGGGTATCACGCACAAGACAGGCATGCCACACTCACCCACAGTACAAGCCGCAGTAGAACAAGTCCTTCGCACAGCAAAGAACCTGCTAGCAAAAAAAAAGGGGGGGACTCAAGAGACACCATAGGATAGACTAGCTAATCTATGTTAGGAATCTCATATAACACTACCTTTTCAACGCGAAGATGTACCACCCATTATTAAGCATCTTATGACAATGGAGTCAGGAGTAACGTCAGTTAAAACAGGAAAAGCAAGGGTGATGCTGCGAAACTTGGATACTGGGGGATGGGGTGGGGCACAGGGGGTGTGGTGGGAAGGACCGTACCAGCTGCTAACATGAGGGCAAGGGCGTGCTTGTATTTCCACTGAACACGGACCATGATGAGCAGCAGCCTGTGGTGTGCAGCCTTGGTTGGGACCACCACCCTCCTCCACCTCTGCACTTCCAGCGCCGCATGGGTCGCAATACAGCCCAGACGAAACGTTTGGGTCACCCTCGCAAGCGTGACGGGACAGGACCACATGTCTCTCGATGGCCAGCGCAGACAATCCATTCACCACCTGCTTGGTCGGGATTCCGCTATCAGATAAGGAGCTTACAACTTCGGTCAACAGTACAGGAATAGAGACGGGGTGGAAGGCCTCTAATACGAGAAACACCTCTAGGGAGGCAACGAACAACTGGTATGGTTGGATTGCCTACTTACTGATAGCCCTGTTAGAGCCTCAGGAGCTAGACATCTTACGGAGTATTAAAGCACTTGCCTGCCTAAAATTCAATTATACTGAGAAAAATATCACAAGAGTCAACATAATGGCTAGTCTATCTGTATACCAGAATGAATCAGAATGATGCAATTGCACGACACCTATTATACCGAGGGCTTCAAATGCACCCTTGGCCTTGCCAACCGGAGTGTTCCGTATTTGTGGAGATGGGGCCTGGCAAGGCATTCCATCTCATATTGCAGGACAAGCTGCCAGCAACTGACCCATCGGAGAGCGTCTTCGGAACCCGGGATCGCCGGCTCCTACCCACCGGAGGCCGTCTCATTACCCCGTAATTGTGGAGTCCTGACCAAACAGAGACTATCTTTGCAACCCGGGATTGCTGGCTCCGGACTCACCGGAGACCATGTTTGGAACTCGGGATCGACAGGTCCAGATCCACCGGAGACCATCTTCTATCCCCGGGATCACGGGCTGCCGACCCTTCGGAAACTATATTTGGGACTCAGTATCGCCAGACCCCCAGCCAACCGTGACTATCTTGCTGCCCCGGTTTAGCCGGCAACCGACCCATCGGAGAGCGTCTTCGGAACCCGGGATGGTTATGGGTAAGGTTGTCCTGCCATATGAGAGGGAATGCCTTTCCGTAGATGGTCTCCGGTGGGACGCTTGCCGGCTAAGCCGGGGCCGCAAGATAGTCACGGTTGGCTGGGGAGCCGGCGATACCAAGTCCCGAACACAGTCTCCGGAGGTTCGGCAGCACGCGATCCCGGGGATAGAAGCTATTCTCCGGTAGGTCGGGAGCCGGCAATCCCGCGTTCCGAACATGGTCTCTGGTAGGTCAGGAGCCGGTAATCACGCGTTCCAAACACGGTCTCCGGTGAGTCCGGAGCCGGCAATCCCGGGTTGCAAAGATAGTCTCCGGTTGGTCGGGACTCCAAAATTACTGGGTAAGAAGACGGCCTCCGGTGGGAAGCAGCCGGCGATCCCGGGTTCCCAACGCGGTCTCCGATGGGTCGGTTGCCGGCTCAACCGGGGCAGCAAGATAGTCACGGTAGGCTGGGGAACCGGCGATACCGAGTCCCGAATACAGTCTCCGGAGGGCCGGGAGCCAGGGATCCCGGGGGCAGAAGTAGGCCTCCGGTAGTTGGAGCCGGAGATCCCGGGGTCAGAAGAGGGTTTACTGTGGATCTGAACCAGTCGATCCCGAGTTCCAACGATGGTGTCCGGTGGGTCAGGAGCCAGCTATCCCGGGTTCCAAACATGGTCCACTGTGGATCTGGACCTGTCGATTCCGAGTTCCTAACATGGTCTCCGGTGGGCCAGGAGCCGGAGGTCGCGGGGTCCCGGACGAAGTGTTTGGTAGCCGCACTGCGGTCATGGTGGCAAGGGAGTCCGTGCCATGGCTTGCATGATCCCTTCATAATCAGCGTCAATAACTCCAGGCAGTACAAAAACTCCTGTTAGGGTGGCGCTTGACCATCTCTGGCAGTTTTACTCGGGTGGGCAGCCAAACTCCACCACAACTCAATCCCCCTCTACTCAAAGAGGAAGGGGGAGAAAATATGTATGTATTTAAGTACAATTGTCAAAAATACGCTCACGAATGTACTTAAATACCTACATTAAAAAAAAACTGAAAAACAAATATTTAGCAGCCTAAGACACATTCACAATGCAATTTCTCCATCATTTATGGTTTTTATCTCTAACACAAGAGGACGCAGGTCTGAAAATCTGCATATACTAAGCTATCACAGAGCATGGAAAAATATATGAAAATATCTACTAGCATTTGGCACAATGCAAATATTCTACGCCGAGAGAGAACCAGTATAATCTTTTGAGCTATACATATTGTTTTTCACTCAAATTGTGATGTTACAACAGAAACTTTTCTTTTAGTTGGAAAAACCCAAAGGTGGTGAGCAGGGGACAAGGTGGTTTGTGAGAAAGCATGTTTAGGAACTTAGCTGGCTAATTTAGCTGGGTATGGAACAATGTAATGTTCCGGGTGTTCTACCCTGTGCGGAGCGGCGGCTGTCCGTCCCGAACCCCTGGGCTCCGGTCCTGAGTGGCATCTGTGCTCGCCGCACCGTCCCGTCTCGGGCGGCTCGGGGACACCGATCCCCCTACACTGTTGTCCAGCCACGAGCGGCATGGCTGCCAGCCGTGTAGTGAAGCTGCAGGCTGTCGTCAATCAACTCGGGGGCTGGCCGTCCCGGGCCCGGGGGTTCTGTCCTGTCCGGAGCGGCGGCCGTCCGTACCAAGCCCCTGGGCTCCGATCCCGGACGAAGTGTTTGCTAGCCGCACTGCGGTCAGGGTCGGATCTCCGGCGGCTCTGGTATGGCGATCCGCAATTACGAGGTAAGAAGACGGCCTCCTGTGGGAAGTAGCCGGTTATCCCGGGGTCAGAAGACAGCCTCCGTTGGGTTGGGAGCCGGCAATCCCGAGTTCCAAACATGGTCACCGGTGGGTCCGGAGCCTACAATCCGGTAGGTTGGAGCTGGCATAGCCGGTGTCAGAAGACAGCCTCCGATGGGTCGGTTGCCGGCTAAACCAGGGTCGCAAGAGAGTCACGGTAGGCAGGTGTGTCGGCTATGCCGAGACCCGAGTACGGTCTCCGGAAAGTCGAGAGGTAGTGATCGCTGTGTCCGAAGATATTCTCAAGTAGGTCTTGACCCGGTATACCGTGGGGTCAGAAGAAAACTTCGGAACCCAGTGATGGATCCGTCAAGAACTACATGAGAGCTTCTTTGGACCCTGGGTTGCTGGCCCCCGAAACACCGGACGCTGTTCGATAACCTCGGGTTCGCCTGTCGACGAGACACCAGTTCAGATTTTTGAACACCTGGACTCTCTGTTCCGGATCATGTTTGGTCGAGAGATGCTCCTTGGCATTCAGGATCGACGGGTCCTAATCCACAGTAGACATCTTTGGAACCCAGGATCTCCGGCTCCTGACCCACCGGACACCAACTGATAAGCTGAACTTTTTGCTACCCTGCGCCGAGGACCTGTCATGTTTTAACAAATGCTGTAGCCTAGTGTACTTTTTGCTCATTATAATATCAGTATAATACCAAAACACACCTCTATCCCAAAAGCTACCCGCCTCCAAGGTGCGACCACCCGTCACTGAGCATGCGCTCTGAATTTCTCGGAGCCTATTACTTTAAACGGAGACGGGAGAACTTTTCACCAAGCACAACTAAGAGATGCTTGACTAGAGCCACTCAAGCTCCACCTAAAAGATAGAAAATAATACAAATTGGCCCAAGAGAGAGGGGATGTTAGGGAAGATACCACCGTCAGGGGAGATACCATCCCGAGAGAATACATCCTTAGGACCTCCTGACTCCTGGGACCAGTCGACGGGCTGAGCCTCTCTTGTCCCCCATTGGGACGCCTTTGGGTGAGATTTGAACATTTGGTTATAAATCCTTCTAGAGTCTTTGAGCCTTTCAACGTGTTAATTACC
>NW_028137668.1:0-19518 GCF_965140915.1 Aythya marila
CCCAAAAAGACACCGAGACCCCGAACCGAGGCCGCCTCCTTTATTTTTGGGGGGGGGGGGGGGTCCCGGGGGGGGGGGGGCGCCCCCAATTTGGGGGGGGGTGGGGGAGGGGTGGGGTGAGCCCCTCCCCCACCCCCACCCCCCAAATTTGGACCCGTCGCGGGGGGGGGGGGAGGGGCAGCGTCCTGAGAGGGGGGGGGAGGGGGGATTTTGGGGGGCGGGGCGATGATGATGATGATGATGATGAAGGTGATGAAGGCCAGGAAGATGATGAGGATGATGATGATGATGAAGATGATGAAGATGAAGGCCGTGAAGATGATGATGGTGATGAAGATGGTGATGAAGATGATGAAGATGAAGATGATGATGATGAAGTGATGAAGACGATGATGATGATGATGATGATGATGATGATGATGATGATGAAGATGATGATGATGATGATGATGATGAAGATGATGATGAAGATGATGATGATGATGAAGGTGAAGGTGATGAAGGCCGTGAAGATGATGATGGTGATGAAGATGGTGATGAAGATGATGAAGTGATGAAGATGATGAAGATGATGATGATGATGAAGGCCAGAAGATGACGATGACGACGATGATGATGACGATGATGACGGTGATGAAGGCCGTGGAGATGATGATGAAGATGAAGGCCGGGAAGATGATGATGAAGATGATGATGGTGATGAAGGCCATGAAGATGATGATGAAGGTGATGACGATGATGAAGGTGATGAAGGTGATGAAGGCCATGAAGATGACAACGATGATGATGATGACGACGATGATGAAGATGAAGGCCGTGAAGACGATGATGAAGATGACGAAGTGATGATGAAGATGATGAAGATGAAGGCCAGGAAGATGATGATGAAGACGATGATGATGATGGTGATGAAGATGATGACAGTGATGAAGATGACGGTGATGAAGATGAAGGTGATGAAGATGAAGACGATGAAGAAGATGAAGGCCGTGAAGATGATGATGAAGATGATGATGAAGATGATGATGATGGTGATGAAGATGATGACGATGATGAAGGCCGTGAAGATGATGATGGTGATGAAGATGGTGATGAAGATGATGAAGATGATGAAGTGATGATGATGATGGTGAGGAAGATGACGGTGATGAAGATGATGGTGATGAAGATGATGGTGATAGTGATGAAGATGAAGACGATGAGGGTGATGAAGATGATGAAGTCATGAAGATGATGATGGTGATGAAGATAACGGTGATGAAGATGATGGTGATGATGAAGATGACGGTGATGAAGATGAAGATTGACGTGCTGAAGGTGATGATGGAAGGAGGTGGTGGTGAGGATGATGATGGTGATGAAGATGAAGGGGGAGAGGAGGAGGAGGAGGAAGGTGAGGAGGAAGAGGAAGGTGATGGTGGTGATGAAGATGAAGGTGAGGAGGAGGAAGGTGGTGGTGAGGATGGTGATGATGATGAAGGCTCTTCCAGTGGTGACGATGATGATGAAGGCTCTTCTAGTGGTGGTGATGATGAGGATGATGATGATGAAGGCTCTTCCAATAGTGGTGGTGATGAGGATGATGATGATGAAGGCTCTTCCAATGTTGATGATGAAGATGATGAAGACGATGATGACGAAGGCTCTTCCAATGACGATGATGATGACGGGTGCTCTTCATCACGCTGACGACGATGATGGGGCTCTTCCAAGGCCAACAACGATGGGCGGGCTCTTCAAAACGTTGACGTTGACGATGATGAAGGGCTCTTCCAACGCCAACCATGACGAAGATGATGATGATGATGATGACGAAGGCTCTTCCAATGATGACGATGATGATGATGGGTGCTCTTCATCACGCTGACGATGACCACGGGGCTCTTCCAAGGCCAACAACATTGGGCGGGCTCTTCAAAACGTTGACGCCGATTATGATAATGACGTCAGGGCTCTTCCAATGATGACGATGATGAAGATGATGATGATGAAGGCTCCTCCAATGATGACGATGATGATGGGTGCTCTTCATCACGCTGACGATGATGATGGGGCTCTTCCAAGGCCAACAACGGTGGGCGGGCTCTTCAAAACGTTGACAATGTCGACGACAAAGACGATGAAGGGCTCTTCCAACGCCGCCGACGATGATGATGATGATGACGAAGATGACGATGAAGGCTCTTCCGATGATGACGATGATGACGAAGGCTCTTCCGATGACGATGATGATGATGGGTGCTCTTCCAAGGCCAACAACATTGGGCGGGCTCTCCAAAACGTTGACGCCGATGCCGAAAACGCCGCCGCTGATGATGATGAAGGGCTCTTCCGAGGCCGAGGATGAGGAAGATGACGACGAAGGCTCTTCCAATGATGACGATGATGATGGGTGATCTTCATCACACTGACGATGATGATGGGGCTCTTCCAAGGCCAACAACATTGGGCGGGCTCTTCAAAACGTTGACGACGATGACGACAAAGACGATGAAGGGCTCTTCCAACGCCAACCATGACGAAGATGATGATGATGATGATGACGAAGGCTCTTCCAATGACGATGATGATGATGGGTGCTCTTCATCACACTGCCGATGACCACGGGGCTCTTCCAAGGCCAACAACATTGGGCGGGCTCTTCAAAACGTTGACGTTGACGATGATGAAGGGCTCTTCCAACGCCAACCATGACGAAGATGATGATGATGATGATGACGAAGGCTCCTCCGATGACGATGATGATGATGGGGCTCTTCCAAGGCCAACAACATTGGGCGGGCTCTTCAAAACGTTGACGCCGATGCCGAAAACGCCGCCGATGATGATGATGAAGGGCTCTTCCGAGGCCGAGGATGAGGAAGATGACGACGAAGGCTCCCCCCGCGCCAGCCCCAGCCCCGGGCGAGGAGGAGGAGGAGGAGGAAGAGGAGGAGGAGGAGGAGGAGGAAGGCTCTAGCCGATGGTGAGGCCGAAGCCGCACTGGAACTTGTTCTTGCGGTGGTTGAGGAAGGCGCCGAGGGCCAGGGTGAGGGGCAGGGGGGGCAACTTCTTCTCCAGAACTGCCCCCACCACCCAGCTGCTGTCCACGGAGCCTGGGGACAGCGGGGGGGGGGTATTTAGGGGGGTGGGGGGCAATAAGGGGGGCGTTGGGGGTATTAAGGGGGGGGTTGGGGGGGGTTAGGGGGCAATAAGGGGGGGTTGGGGGGCAATAAGGGGGGGTTGGGGGGCAATAAGGGGGGGTTGGGGGGTAATGGGGGGGGTTGGGGGGCATTAGGGGGTGGTTGGGGGGCAATAGGGGGTGGTTGGGGGGTAATAAGGGGGAGTTGGGGGGTAATGGGGGGGGTTGGGGGGCAATAGGGGGGTATTAAGGGGGAGTTGGGGGGGTAATGGGGGGGTTGGGGGTAACAAGGGGGGGTTGGGGGGCAACAAGGGGGGTATTAAGGGGGTGTTGGGGGGCATTAAGGGGGGGTTGGGGGTATTAAGAGGGGTATTAAGGGGGTGTTGGGGGGGTAATGGGGGGGTTGGGGAGCAACAAGTGAGGGGTGGGGGGTAACAAGGGGGGTAACAAGGGGGGGGTGGGGGGCAATAGGGGGGGTTGGGGGGCAACAAGGGGGGGTTGGGGGCAGCAAGGGGGGGTTGGGGGTATTAAGGGGGGGTATTTAGGGGGGGTTGGGGGGGGTTGGGGGTATTAAGGGGGGGTATTTAGGGGGGGTTGGGGGGGGTTGGGGGTATTAAGGGGGGGTATTTAGGGGGGTGGGGGGGCAATAAAGGGGGGTTGGGGGTATTAAGGGGGGGTTGGGGGGGGTTAGGGGGTAATAAGGGGGGGTTGGGGGCATCAAGGGGGCATCAAGGGGGGTGTTGGGGGTATCAGGGGGGGTATTTAGGGGGGTGGGGGGGCAATAAAGGGGGGTTGGGGGGTAACAAGGGGGGGTTGGGGGGGGTTAGGGGCAAAAGAGGGGGGTTGGGGGCATTAAGGGGGGGTATTTAGGGGGGGTTGGGGGCAATAGGGGGGGTTGGGGGTATTAAGGGGGGGGTTGGGGGCAACAAGGGGGGGGTGGGGGCAACAAGGGGGGTATTAAGGGGGGTTGGGGGGCATTAAGGGGGGGTTGGGGGCAACAAGGGGGGGGTGGGGGCATTAAGGGGGGGTATTTAGGGGGGTGGGGGCAACAAGAGAGGGGTGGGGGCAATAAGGGGGGGGTTGGGGGCAACAAGGGGGGGTTGGGGGCATTAAGGGGCCATTTTGGGGCCATTTTGGGCCATTTTGGGGCATTTGGAGACGTTTGGGGGCTGTTTGGGGACACTTTGGGGATTTTGGGGCTGTTTTGGGACATTTTGGGGACATTTTGAGGCCATTTTGGGGCCATTTGGGGCCATTTTGAGGACCATTTGGGTACATTTTGTGACATTTTGGGCCATTTTGGGGCCATTGTGACATTTTGGGGCCGTTTTGGGCCATTTTGGGGCCATTTGGGGCCATTTTGGGGCCATTTTGGGGGGCCATTTGGGGTCAATTTAAGGACATTTGGGGCCATTTGGGGCCATTTGGGTACATTTTGGGACATTTTGTGGACATTTTGGGCCATTTTGGGCCATTGTGACATTTTAGGGCCGTTTTGGGCCATTTTGGGGCCATTTTGGGCCATTTTGGGGCCATTTGGGGCCATTTTGGGGCCATTTTGAGGACCACTTGGGTACATTTTGTGACATTTTGGGGCCGTTTGGGTACATTTTGTGACATTTTGTGCGCATTTTGTGACATTTTGTGACATTTTGGGCCATTTTGGGGCCATTTGGGGCCATTGTGACATTTTGGGGCCATTTTGGGCCATTTTGGGGCCATTTGGGGCCATTTTGGGGCCATTTTGAGGACCACTTGGGTACATTTCGTGACATTTTGGGGCCATTTGGGTACATTTTGTGACATTTTGTGCGCATTTTGTGACATTTTGGGCCATTTTGGGCCATTTTGGGCCCATTTGGGGCCATTGTGACATTTTGGGGCAATTTTGGGCCATTTTGGGCCATTTTGGGGACATTTTGGGGGGCCATTTGGGGTCAATTTAAGGCCATTTGGGGCCATTTGGGTACATTTTGTGACATTTTGTGCGCATTTTGTGACATTTTGTGACATTTTGGGGCCATTTTGGGCCACTTTGGGCCATTGCGACATTTTGGGGCAATTTCGGGCCATTTTGGGGCCGTTCCTACCTCGGAAGGTGAGGTGGGCTCGGGGCAGCTCCAGTTGGTAGCCAAAAGCCACGCTCGAGTCCTGCAGCCGCGGGCTGGCCTCCAGCTCCACCCCCACCTGCACCTAGAGACCCAAAAAAGGCTTTTTTCACCCCAAAATGGCCTGGGACACCAAAAAGGGACCCAGGAGCCCAAAAAAGGACTCTAGGACCCCCCAAAAGGACCCAAAAAGGACCAAAAAGGGCCCCCAAACGGCCCCAGAAACCCTGAAGCTCCACCCCCACCTGCACCTAGAGACCCAAAAACGGCTTTTTTCACCCCAAAATGGCCTGGGACACCAAAAAGGGACCCAGGAGCCCGAAACGGGACCCAAAAACCCCGAAACTGGACCCAAAAACCCCAAAAAGGGACCCAAAAAGGGCCCCCAAACGGCCCCAGAAACCCTGAAGCTCCACCCCCACCTGCACCTAGAGACCCAAAAACGGCTTTTTTCACCCCAAAATGGCCCGGGACACCAAAAAGGGACCCAGGAACCCAAAACGGGACCCAAAAAAACCCAAAAGGGACCCTGGGACCCCAAAAGGCCCCTGGGACCCTCCAGCTCCACCCCCACTTGCACCTAGAGACCCAAAAATAGCCGTTTTCACCCCAAAAATGATCCTTTTCACCCCAAAAATGGACATTTTCACCCCAAAATGACCCTTCTCACCCCAAAAATGGACTTTTTCACCCCAAAATGGCACCAGGACCCCAAAAAGGAACCCAGGACCTACCTCCCCCCGCCCCGATTTGCCCAAAACTCCCCTTTTTTTCCCAAAAACCCCCAAAATCCCAATTTACCCCAAATCCCCCTTTTTCCCCCCAAAACCCCAATTTACCCCCAAACCCCCCTTTTTCCCCAAAATCCCCCTTTTTCCCCCCAAACCCCACCTCCCCCCACCCCCCCCGTTTCCCCCCTTCCCCCCCATTCCCCCCCCAGCCCGGATTTGCCCAAAATCCCCCTTTTTCTCCCCAAAACCCCACCTGGCCCAAAATCCCCCCTTTTCCCCCCAAATCCCTTTTCCCTCCAAAAACCCCAAAACCCCATTTTTCCCCAAAAACCCAATTTCCCCCACTCCCCCATTTCCCCCTTTCCCCCCCTTTTCTCCCCAAACCCCAATTTGCCCAAAATCCCCCTTTTTCCCCCCAAACCCCAAAACCCCCTTTTCCCCCCCAAAAACCCCAAAATCCCCCTTTTTCCCCCCAAACCCCACCTGCCCCCACCCCCCCCGTTCCCCCCCTTCCCCCCCGTCCCCCCCCCAGCCCGGATTTGCCCAAAATCCCCCTTTTTCTCCCCAAAAGCCCACCTGCTCGTTGGCTCGGTGGTAGTAGGTGGCGTGGGCGCCCGCCTGGCCCAGCGTCAGCGTCGCGATCCAATTGGGCGCTGCCGGGAAAGCCCCGCCCCCTCCGTAAGCCCCGCCCCCTTAAGCTCCACCCGCCTCCCATAAGCCACGCCCACTCCCATAAGCCCCGCCTCCTCAACTCCTGCCCCCTCCAATAACCCACACCCAGTAACACGCCCTTAAGCCCCGCCCCCTCCCATAAGCCACGCCCCCTTCATAAGCCCCGCCCCTCTACTAAGCCCCGCCCCCTCTCTTAAGCCCCACTCACATAGACCCGCCCCCTCCCCTAAGCCCCGCCCCCTCCCTTAAGCTTCTGCCCCCTTCAATAACCCACACCCCATAAGCCACGCCCCCTTCTTAAGCCACGCCCCCTTCAACCCCAGCCACCCTTAAGCCCTGCCCCTCCGTAAGCCACGCCCCCTTAAGCCCCGCCCACCTCCCATAAGCCCCGCCCACTCCCGCAAGCCCCGCCCACTCCAATAGCCCACACCCTTTAAGCCCTGCCCGCCCCTCCCCTAAGCCACGCCCCATAAGCTCCGCCCCCTCTGTAAGCCACGCCCCCTTAAAGCTCCATCCACTCCCATAAGCCCCACCCCTTTCCTTAAGCCCCGCCCACTCTGATAACCCACACCCAGCACCAAACCCCATAAGCCACACCCCCTTCTTAAGCCCCCACCCCCTTAAGCCCCTCACACCCAGTAAGCCCCGCCCCCTCTGTAAGCCACGCCCCCTTAGGTCCCGCCCCTCCCATAATCACCGCCCACTTCCTTAAGCCCCACCCACTCCCTTAAGCCCCACCCCTCCCTTAAGCCCCACCCCTCTGATAACCCACACCCTTAAGCCCCGCCCCCTCCCTTAACCCATCCCTTAAGCCCCTCCCCCTCAGTTAAGCCCCACCCCTTCTATAACCCCATCCCTTAAGCCCCGCCCCCTCCCTTAAGCCCCACCTCCTCCATCAACCCCATCCCTTAAGCCCCGCCCCCTCTGATAACCCCCTTAAGCCCCTCCCCTGAGACAAGCTCCACCCCCTCCCTTAAGCCCCACCCCTCTGATAACCCACACCCTTAAGCCCCGCCCCCTCCATGAAACCATCCCTTAAGCCCCGCCTCCTCCATTAACCCAGCCCGTAAGCCCCGCCCCCTGCGATAATCCATTAAGCCCCGCCCCTCCCTTAAGCCCCACCCCCTCCAATAACACACACCCATAAGCCCCGCCCCCTTCAGCAACCCCTCCCTTAAGCCCCGCCCCCTCCAATAACCCACACCCTTAAGCCCCACCCATTCCCTTAAGCCCCGCCCCCTTCCCCCAAGCCCCGCCCAGCCGGGGGGGGAGGGGGCGGTACCCGTGTAGCGTCCGGCCAATGAGAGCACGGCTCCCTCCTCCCCGGGGCGGCGGTGATAAACAAGCTCCGCCCCCAGCGCCAGCGCCGGGGTCACGCTCTGCAGGTAGTGGGCTACCAAAATCCCTGGGGGGGCCACCAAGTTATGGGGTCACTTATGGGGTCACGGGGTCACTTATAGGGTCACGGGGTCATTTGGGGTCATGTGGGGTCATTTGGGGTCATTGGGGTCACGGGGGCAAGCGGTAAAGGGAGTGGGCTACCAAAATCCCTGGGGGGGCCACCGGGTTATGGGGTTGTTATGGGGTCACTTATAGGGTCAGGGGGTCACTTATAGGGTCACGGGGTCATGTGGGGTCATGTGGGGTCATTGGGGTCATGTGGGGTCACGGGGGCAAGTGGTAAAGGGAGTGGGCTACCAAAATCCCTGGGGGGGCCACCAAGTTATGGGGTCGTTATGGGGTCACTTATAGGGTCAGGGGGTCATTTATAGGGTCACGGGGTCACGTGGGGTCATGTGGGGTCATTTGGGGTCATTGGGGTCACGTGGGGTCACGGGGGCAAGCACTAAAGGGAGTGGGCTACCAAAATCCCTGGGGGGGCCACCAAGGTTATGGGGTCACTTATGGGGTCACGGGGTCACTTATAGGGTCATGTGGGGTCATTTGGGGTCATTGGGGTCACGTGGGGTCACGGGGTCACGCTCGAAAGGGAGTGGGCTACCAAAATCCCTGGGGGGGCCACCAGGTTATGGGGTCACTTATGGGGTCACGGGGTCACTTATAGGGTCAGGGGGTCATTTGGGGTCATGTGGGGTCATTTGGGGTCATTGGGGTCACGGGGGCAAGCGCTAAAGGGAGTGGGCTACCAAAATCCCTGGGGGGGCCACCAAGGTTATGGGGTCACTTATGGGGTCACGGGGTCACTTATAGGGTCAGGGGGGCACTTGGGGTCATGTGGGGTCATTTGGGGTCATTGGGGTCACGTGGGGTCACAGGGGCAAGCGGTAAAGGGAGTGGGCTACCAAAATCCCTGGGGGGGCCACCAGGTTATGGGGTCGTTATGGGGTCACGGGGTCACTTATAGGGTCATGTGGGGTCACTTATAGGGTCACGGAGTCATGTGGGGTCATATAGGGTCATGTGGGGTCATTGGGGTCATGTGGGGTCACGGGGGCAAGCGCTAAAGGGAGTGGGCTACCAAAATCCCTGGGGGGGCCACCGGGTTATGGGGTCACTTATAGGGTCACGGGGTCACTTATGGGGTCAGGGGGTCATATGGGGTCATATAGGGTCATGTGGGGTCATTGGGGTCATGTGGGGTCACGGGGGCAAGCGCTAAAGGGAGTGGGCTACCAAAATCCCTGGGGGGGCCACCAAGTTATGGGGTCGTTATGGGGTCACTTATGGGGTCACGGGGTCACTTATAGGGTCAGGGGGTCATGGGGGGTCATGTGGGGTCATTTGGGGTCATGTGGGGTCATATAGGGTCATTGGGGTCACGTGGGGTCACGGGGGCAAGCGGTAAAGGGAGTGGGCTACCAAAATCCCTGGGGGGGCCACCGGGTTATGGGGTCACTTATAGGGTCAGGGGGTCACTTATAGGGTCAGGGGGGTCACGGGGTCATGTGGCGTCGCTTTTGGGGTCCCCCTTTTTGGGTCACTTTTAGGGTCACCCCCTTTTAGGATTTCCCTTTTGGGGTCACTTTTTGGGGTCACTCTTTTAGGGTTGCCTTTTGGGGTCTCTCCTTTTGGGGTCTCCCTTTTAGGATCCCTCTTTTTGGGGTCCCACTTTTTGGGGTTTCCTTTTTTGGGGTCGCTCTTTTAGGGTCACTTTTTGGGGTCACTCTTTTAGGGTTGCCCTTTTGGGGTCTCCCCCTTTTAGGATCTCCCTTTTAGGGTCCCCCTTTTAGGATTCCTCTTTTTGGGGTTTCCTTTTTGGGGTCTCTCCTTTTGGGGTCACATTTAGGGCCCCCCTTTTAGGGTCACTTTTTGGGGTCCCTGTTTTTGGGGTCACTTTTTGGGATCTCCCTTTTAGGGTCCCCCTTTTGGGGTCACCCCCTTTTAGGATCCCCCTTTTGGGGTCACTTTTTGGGGTCCCCTTTTAGGATCTCTCCTTTTAGGGTCACTTTTTGGGGTCACCCCCTTTTAGGATCTCCATTTTAGGGTCCCCCTTTTGGGGTCACCCCCTTTTAGGATCTCCCTTTTTGGGGTCCCTGTTTTTGGGGTCACTTTTTGGGATCTCCCTTTTAGGGTCCCCCTTTTGGGGTCACCCCCTTTTAGGATCTCCCTTTTAGGGTCACCTTTTGGGGTCTCCCTTTTAGGATCTCTCCTTTTAGGGTCACTTTTAGGGCCCCCCTTTTAGGGTCTCTTTTTGGGGTCTCCCTTTTAGGATCTCTCCTTTTAGGGTCACTTTTTGGGATCTCCCTTTTAGGATCCCCCTTTTGGGGTCACCCCCTTTTAGGGTCCCCTTTTGGGGTCCCCCTTTTGGGATTTCCCTTTTAGGATCCCTCTTTTTGGGGTTTCCTTTTTGGGGTCTCTCCTTTTGGGGTCCCCTTTTAGGATCTCTCCTTTTAGGATCCCCCTTTTGGGGTCACCCCCTTTTAGGATCCCCCTTTTGGGGTCCCTGTTTTTGGGGTCCCCTTTTAGGATCTCTCCTTTTAGGGTCACTTTTTGGGGTCACCCCCTTTTAGGATCTCCCTTTTGGGGTCCCTGTTTTTGGGGTCACTTTTTGGGATCTCCCTTTTAGGATCTCCCTTTTAGGGTCCCCCTTTTGGGGTCCCCCCCTTTTAGGGTCCCCCTTTTGGGGTCTCACCTGAGCCCACCAGGATATCGGGGTTTCCCAGCGTGAGGGCGGCGGTGAAGTCGGCCCCGCGGTACTCCCCGTCCAGCTGCCAGTTGACGAACTTGGCCTGCTGCGTCTGCACCAAAATCCCCGCATTTCACCCCAAAACCGGCCTCCACCCCACAAACAGGGGGGCGACCCTATAAAAAGCTTTATAGGGCGGCCCTATAAGGGTACCTGGAAGGCCAGCTTGGAGCGCAGGCGCGGGGCCAACTGGTGCAGGACCTGGGCGTTGAGGCTGCCGCTGCTGTCCATGTCCCCCACCAGCACCGGGAAGGCCTGGGGGGTTTTATAGGGTTTTTGTAGGGTTTTTGTAGGATTTTTATAGGATTTGGGGTTTTTTATGGGGTTTTAGGGGTTTTTTGGGTGGAATTAGAGTGGATTCGGGGACTTTTAGGGCAGACAGTTGCTACTGTTGATATCCCAAAACAGCAGCAAGAAGGCCTGTGGGGTTTTATAGGGTTTTTCGAGGATTTTTATAGGATTTTTATAGGATTTCGGGGTTTTAGGGTCTTTTTGGGGGGGTTTTGGGTGGGATTAGTGTGGATTTGGGGAGTTTTAGGGGAGACGATCGCTGCTGTCCACGTCCCAAAACAGCAGAAGGAAGGCCTGTGGGGTTTTATGGGGTTTTTGTAGGATTTTTGTAGGATTTTTATAGGATTTTGGGGTTTTTATGGGGTTTTAGGGGGATTTGGGGGGAGATTGGGGAGGATTTGGGGAGTTTTAGGGGAGATGATCGCTGCTGTCCATGTCCCCCACCAGCACCAGGAAGGCCTGGAGGGTTTTATAGGGTTTTTGTAGGGTTTTTGTAGGATTTTTATAGGATTTTGGGGTTTTGAGGAGGTTTTAGGTTTTTTTGGGTGGAATTAGGGTGGATTCAGGGAGTTTCAGGGGAGACGATTGCTGCTGACCATGTCCCAAAACAGAAGCAGGAAGACCTGTGGGGTTTTATAGGGTTTTTGTAGGATTTTTGTAGGATTTTTATAGGATTTTGGGGTTTTGAGGAGGTTTTAGGGTTTTTTTGGGTGGAATTAGGGTGGATTCAGGGAGTTTTAGGGGAGACGATCGCTGCTGTCCATGTCCCCCACCAGCACCGGGAAGGCCTGGAGGGGATTTGTAGGGTTTTTGTAGGGTTTTTGTAGGATTTTTATAGGATTTGGGGTTTTTTATGGGGTTTTAGGGGGTTTTCAAGTGGAATTAGGGTGGATTCGGGGAGTTTTAGGGGAGACGATCGCTGCTGTCCATGTCCCCCACCAGCACCGGGAAGGCCTGGGGGGTTTTATAGGGTTTTTGTAGGGTTTTTGTAGGATTTTTATAGGATTTCAGGTTTTTGGGGGCATTTCAGGGTGTTTTTGGGGGAGTTTGGGGAGGATTTGGGGAGTTTTAGGGGAGACGATCGCTGCTGTCCATGTCGCAGAACAGCACCAGGAACACTTGTAGGACATTTATGGGGTTTTATGGGATTTTTGTAGGATTTTTATAGGATTTCGGGGTTTTAGGGTCTTTTTGGGGGGGTTTTGGGTGGGATTAGTGTGGATTCGGGGAGTTTTAGGGGAGACGATCACTGCTGACCATGTCCCAAAACAGCAGAAGGAAGGCCTGTGGGGTTTTATAGGGTTTTTGTAGGATTTTTGTAGGATTTTTATAGGATTTCAGGGTTTTGGGAGGGTTTTAGGGGTTTTTTGGGTGAAATTAGGGTGGATTCGGGGAGTTTTAGGGGAGACGATCGCTGCTGTCCATGTCCCCCACCAGCACCGGGAAGGCCTGGAGGGGATTTGTAGGGTTTTTGTAGGATTTTTATAGGATTTCAGGTTTTTGGGGGCATTTCAGGGCGTTTTTGGGGGAGTTTGGGGAGGATTTGGGGAGTTTTAGGGGAGACGATCGCTGCTGTCCACGTCCCAAAACGACAGCGGGAATGCTTGTAGGGTTTTTATGGGGTTTTATGGGATTTTTGTAGGATTTTTATAGGATTTGGGGTTTTTTATGGGGTTTTAGGGGTTTTTTGGGTGGAATTAGGGTGGATTCGGGGACTTTTAGGGCAGACAGTTGCTACTGTTGATATCCCAAAACAGCAGCAAGAAGGCCTGTGGGGTTTTATAGGGTTTTTGTAGGGTTTTTGTAGGATTTTTATAGGATTTCGGGGTTTTAGGGTCTTTTTGGGGGGGGTTTGGGTGGGATTAGTGTGGATTTGGGGATTTTTAGGGCAGACGATTGCTGCTGTCCATGTCCCAAAACATCAGCAGGAAGGCCTGTGGGGTTTTATATGGTTTTTGTAGGATTTTTATAGGATTTGGGGTTTTTTATGGGGTTTTGGGGAGATTTGGAGCGAGTTTGGGGTGATTTATAGGGTTTTTAGGGGAAAAAATTCAGGGGAAACAGCTGCTTCCATCCACGTCCCTCACCAGCACCGGAAACACCTTTGGGGTTTTTATAGGACTTTTATAGGATTTTAGGATTTTTATGGGGTTTTAGAGTTTTTACACCTTTATTTTTAAACCTCCCCAAACCCCCAAATCCTCCAATTACCCCCCAAAAAACCCAAATCATTCAGAAACCCCCAAACCTCCCCAAATCCCCCATTTCCTCCCCAAACCCCAAATCCCCCCCAAACCCCAAATCCCCCAATTACCCCCCAAATCCCCCATTTCCTCCCCAAACCCCAAATCCCCCCAAAACCTTCCCAAAACCCCAATCCCCCCCATTCCTTCCCAAAACCCCAAACCCCCCAAAACGCCCCAAAGCCGCCCAAAAGGCCCCGATCCCACTGACCTCAGTGGGGCTCAGCTGCTGGGTGCCCACGTAGGTGGCCCCAAAGTGGTACCCGGACTCGCCCACGGTGCTCAACGCCACCGTGTGGTTCACCTGCGGACCCAAAACCACACTTTTTAGCCCCAAAACGCGTTGTCGGGCCCAGAAACCCCACACTGGGCCCAAAACCCCGCGTTGGGCCCCAAAAGTGCCATTTTTGGCCCCAAAATGAAGCATTAGGCCCCCAAACCACACAGTTTAGCCCCCCAAAATCCCAGTTTGGGTCCCAAAACGTGCAGTTTAGCTTTAAAAATTCCATTTGGGACCCCAAAATGTGGAGTTGGGCTCCAAAATCCCATGTTGGGCCCCAAAAATCTGATTTTTGGCCCCAAAACGTGGACTTTGGCCCTAAAAATCCCACTTTGACCCCCAAACGTGGCATTAGGCCCCCAAACCCTACAGTTTGGCCCCCCAATATCCCATATTAGGCCCCAAAATGTGGCATTGGGCCCCAAAAATCCAAATTTGGGCCCCAAAACCCCACAGTTCGGCCCCAAAACATAGCATTAACCTCTAAACCCCCCAGTTTGGCCCCCAAAATCCCGTTTTGGGCCCCCAAATCCCACTGTTTGCCACCAAAATGCGGCGTTGGGCCCCAAAAATCCCACTTTGGACCCCAAAATGTGGAGGTGGGCCCTAAAAATCCCAAGTTAGGCCTCAAAATGCGGCATTGGGCCCTAAAAACTCCATTTTAGGCCTCAAATTCGCACAGTTTGGCCCCAAAATGCAGTGTCGGGCCCCGAAACCCCGCACTGGGCCCAAAACCCACCGTTGGGCCCCAAAAGTCCCATTTTTGGTCCCAAAACATGGAGTTGGGACCCAAAAATCCCATTTTGGGCCCCAAAATCCCACAGTTTGGCCCCAAAACACAGCGTTAGGCCCTGAAACCCCACGTTAGGCCCCAAAATGTGCAGTTTGGCCATAAAAATCCCATTTTGGGCCCCCCAAATCCCATATTAGACCCCAAAATGTGGCATTCGGCCCTAAAAACTACATTTTAGGCCCCAAAACGTGTTGTCGGGCCCAGAAACCCGGCACTAGGCCCAAAAGTGCCATTTTTGGCCCCAAAATGCAGCGTTAGGCCTCCAAACCCCCCAGTTTGGCACCCAAAAATCCCATATTAGGCCCCAAAAATCTGATTCTGGGCCCCAAAACCCCACATTGGGCCCCAAAAATCCCACTTTGGACCCCAAAATGTGGAGTTGGGCCCTAAAAATCCCAAGTTAGGCCTCAAAATATGGCATTGGGCCCTAAAAACTCCATTTTAGGCCCCAAATTCCCACAGTTTGGCCCCAAAATGCAGTGTCGGGCCCCAAAATCCCGCACCGGGCCCCAAAAATCCCATTTTTCATCCCAAAATATGAAATTAGGCCCTAAAAATCCAATTTTGGGCCCCTAAACCCCACTTTGGCCCCAAAATGCGGCGTTGGGCCCCAAAACCCCGCACTAGGCCTGAAACCCTGCACTGGGCCCCAAAAATCACATTTTTGGCCCCAAAATGCAGTATTAGGCCCTAAAACTCCAGTTTGGTCCAAAAAATGTCATTTTGGGTCCCCAAAATCCCGTATTAGCCCCCCAATTGCCCCCTAAGTCCCCCCCAGCCCCATAAGTGCCCCCCCAGCCCCATAAGTGCCCCTCAAGTCCCCCCCCAGCCCCATAAGTGCCCCCCAAGTGCCCCCCAGCCCCCCAAGTCCCCCCCCAGCCCCATAAGTGCCCCCCCAGTCCCCCAACTGCCCCCTAAGTCCCTCCCCCATCCCCATAAGTGCCCCCCCCAGCCCCCCAATTGCCCCCCAAGTGCCCCCTAAATCCACCCCTAAGTCCCCCCCCCGCCCCCCAACTGCCCCCCCGCCCCATAAGTGCCCCCCAAGTGTTCCCCCAGCCCCATAAGTGCCTCCCCAGCTCCCCAACTGCCCCCTAAGTCCCCCCCTAAATCCCCCCCCGGCCCCCAAGTGCCCCCCCAGCCCCATAAGTGCCCTCCCAAGCCCCCCAGACCCCAAATTTCCCCCAATTGCCCCCTAAGTCCCCACCTAAATCCCCCCCTGCCCCATAAGTGCCCCCCCACGTCCTCCCCCAGCCCCCCAACTACCCCCCAAGTGCTCCCCCTGCCCCATAAGTACCCCCCTAAATCCCCCCCAGCCCCTTAAGTGCCCCCCAGGGTCCCCTAAGTCCCCCCCCAGCCCCCCAATTGCCCCCCAAGTGTCCCCTAAATCCACCCCCAGCCCCCTAAGTCCCCCCCCCAGCCCCATAAGTGCCCCCCACGTCCTCCCCCAGCCCCCCAACTACTCCCAAAGTGCTCCCCCTGCCCCATAAGTGCCCCCCTGCCCCCCAAGTGCCCCCTAAATCCCCCTCCAGCCCCTTAAGTCCCCCCCAAGACCCTCCCCCAGCCCTATAAGTGCCCCCCAAGTGTCCCCCCTGCCCCATAAGTGCCCCCCCCGGCCCCATAAGTGCCCCCCCCGGCCCCATAAGTGCCCCCCACCTGGAAGTGGTTGCTGAGCCCCTTGTTGAGGGTGAGTTTGACGCCCTCCATCTGCACCGGGAACAGCTCTGGGGGGGGGGGGGGACGGCAGAGATGTGGGGCGCCCCATAGCGCTATGGGGCAGGACACGTCTATGGGGCGCCCCCCAGGCACTTATGGGGCAGAACCAATCTATGGGGCAGAACCCACAACCACTTATGGGGCAGGGCAGGCCTATGCGGCACCCCCCAACCACTTATGGGGCACCCCACAACCACTTATGGGGCAGACCCAATCTATGGGGCAAGACACATCTATGGCGCACCCCATAACCACTTATGGGGCAGACCTCACTTATGGGGCACCCCCCCAACCGCTTATGGGGCAGCCCCACAACCACTTATAGGGCGCCCCATAACCACTTATAGGGCGGGACACATCTATGGGGCACCCCATAACCACCTGAGACACCCCGATATGGGGCAGGACAAATCTATGGGGCACCCCCCAACCACTTATGGGGCAGCCCCCAATTATGGGTGCCCCATAGCCACTTATGGGGCACCCCCCAACCACTTATGGGGCACCCCATAGCCACTTATGGGGCACAACCCTTCTATGGAGTGCCCCATAACCACCTGGGACACCCCGATATGGAGCAGGACAGATCTATGGGGCACCCCCCAACCACTTATGGGGCAGACCCCCACTTATGGGGTGCCCCACAGCCCCTTATAGGGCGCCCCCCAACCACTTATGGGGCAGAACCCACTTATGGTGCACCCCATAACCACCTGGGACGCCCCGCTATGGGGCAAGCCCAATCTATGGGGCACCCCATAACCACTTGTGGGGCGCCCCCCAACCACTTATGGGGCAGAACCCGTCTATGGGCACCCCCCAACCACTTATGGGGCAGGGTGAAGTTATGGGGCACCCCACTTATGGGGCAGACCCCACTTATGGGGCAGCCCCCCAACCACTTATGGGGCACCCCCCAACCACTTATGGGGCAGGATGAAGTTATGGGGCACCCCACTTATGGGGCAGCCCCCCAACCACTTATGGGGCAGCCCCCCAACCACTTATGGGGCAGCCCATAGCAACTTGTGGGGCACCCCCCAACCACTTATGGGGCAGAACCCATCTATGGGGCGCCCCATAACCACCTGGGACACCCCGATATGGGGCAGGACAAATCTATGGGGCACCCCCCAACCACTTATGGGGCAGGGTGAAGTTATGGGGCACCCCACTTATGGGGCAGACCCCACTTATGGGGCAGCCCCCCAACCACTTATGGGGCACCCCCCAACCACTTATGGGGCAGGATGAAGTTATGGGGCACCCCACTTATGGGGCAGCCCCCCAACCACTTATGGGGCAGCCCCCCAACCACTTATGGGGCAGCCCATAGCAACTTGTGGGGCACCCCCCAACCACTTATGGGGCAGAACCCATCTATGGGGCGCCCCATAACCACCTGGGACACCCGATATGGGGCAGGACAAATCTATGGGGCACCCCCCAACCACTTATGGGGCAGAACTCATCTATAGGGTGCCCCCCAACCACTTATGGGGCAGAACCCGTCTATGGGGCACCCCCCAACCACTTATGGGGCAGGATGAAGTTATGGGGCACCCCACTTATGGGGCAGCCCCCACTTATGGGGCAGCCCCCCAACACTTGTGGGGCACTCACCCTTGCAGCGCCGGTGGCACTCCTCGAAGGCCCCCGGGTTGGGGAGGGCCCCGGGGGGGGGGGTCCTGGGGGGAGGGGGAGGGGGAGGAGGAGGAGGAGGGGGGGGGAGGGGCGCCGGGGGGGGTCCCCCCCACCCCTGGGGGGGTGGGGGGGAAGCCGGGGGGGAGGGGCGGGAGCAGCCCCATGGAGGGGGGGGGAGGGGGGGGGGAGCCGGCGGCCACCACGTTGCCCATCGGGGGGGGGGGCTGTGGGGGGAAAAGACCCATAAGTGGGGGGCTGGACCCATAAGTTGAGCCCCCCCAGCCCCATAAGTGCCCCCCAGCCCCATAAGTTGACCCCCAAGTAACCCCCCCAGCCCCATAAGTGCCCCCCCAGCCCCCCAAGTGACCCCCCCAGCCCTATAAGTGGACCCCAGCCCCACAAGTAGCCCCCCAAGTGACCCCCAGCCCCATAAGTAGCCCCCCAACTAGACCCCCAGCCCCATAAGTGCCCCCCACGACCCCTCTCAGCCCCATAAGTAGCCCCCCGCCCCATAAGAGCCCCCCCCAGCCCCATTAAAGTCCCCCCAAGACCCCCCCTCACCCCAGGACTCTCCCCCCAGCCCCATAACCCCCCCCCAAAGCCACCCCCGGCCCCATAAAACTCCCCCAATTCCCCCAAAACCCCCCCAACCCCCCCCCAAAATCCCCCAAAAGCCCCCAAGGCCCCCCCCAGCCCCATTAAATCCCCCCAGACCCCCCCCAACCCCATAAAACCCCCCAAAAAAAAAACAAATTCCCCCCAAAACCCCCCCAGACGCCCCCAACCCCCCCATAACCCCCCAGAGCCCTCCCCAACCCCATTAAACCCCCCCAAATCCCCCCAAAACCCCCCAATTCCCCCCCAAAAGCCCCCAAGGACCCCCCCAGGCCCCATAAGACCCCCCCTCGCCCCATTAAACCCCCCCAGACCCCCCCCAACCCCAGAAAACCCCCCAGAAACCCCCAAATCCCCCAAAACCCCCCCAGATGCCCCCAACCCCCCCATAACCCCCCCATTTCCCCTCCCCCACCCCCCCATATCCCCCCCCAAAACCCCCCCAAACCCCCCAAGGACCCCCCAGGCCCCATAAGACCCCCCCCTCGCCCCATAACCCCCCCCCTAGACCCCCCAACCCCATAAACCCCCCCCCAAAAACCCCCAAATTCCCCCCAACCCCCCCCATAACCCCCCCATTTCCCCTCCCCCACACCCCATACCCCCCCATAACCCCCCCAGAGCCACCCCCCAGCCCCATTAAACTCCCCCAGCCCCCCCCAACCCCATAAAACCCCCCCAAAATCCCCCCAATTCCCCCCAAAACCCCCCCAATTCCCCCCCAGACCCCCCCAGAGCCCCCCCCACCCCATAAAACCCCCCCAAATCCCCCCCAAATCCCCAAAAGCCCCCAAGGACCCCCCCAGGCCCCATAAGACCCCCCCCTCGCCCCATAACCCCCCCCCTAGACCCCCCAACCCCATAAAACCCCCCCAACCCCCCCCAAATCCCCCAAACCCCCCCCCAAAAAAACCCAAAACCCCCCGAATTCCCCCCAAAACCCTCCCAGACCCCCCAAAACCCCAAATTCCCCCAAACCCCCCCAAAAGACCCCCAAACCCCCCAATTCCCCCCCATCCCCCCCCCCGACCCCCCCTGACCCCCGCCCCCCCCCCCACGTGACCCCCGCCCCCCCCCCCCACGTGCCCCCGGCTCACGCGGACGGCGGCGGCGGCCGAGGGAGCGCCGGGAGACCCCCGAGGCCCCGCCCCCCGCCCTCC
>NW_028137667.1:0-25361 GCF_965140915.1 Aythya marila
ACTTCCCCTATATCCCCCCATATCCCCCCCATATCCCCCCACCCCCCCATATCCCCCACACCCCCCCATTCCCCCACCCCCCCCCATTCCCCCCACACCCCCCCCACCCCCCCCACCCCCCATTTCCCCTATATCCCTTATATCCCCTATTTCCCCCATATCCCCCCACCCCCCCATATCCCCCATATCCCCCCATATCCCCCCACCCCCCCATATCCCCCACACCCCCCATTCCCCCCCCACCCCCCCCACTTCCCCTATATCCCCCCACACCCCCCCATTCCCCCCCCACCCCCCCATTCCCCCCATTCCCCACACCCCCCCATATCCCCCAACCCCCCCCACTTCCCCTATATCCCCCCATTTCCCCAATTTCCCCTATATCCCCCCATATCCCCCCATATCCCCCCCACCCCCCCATTCCCCCCCCACCCCCCACTTCCCCTATATCCCCCCCCCTCACCGGCCAGGTTCTCCATCATGGCGGGGCTGTGGTGCGGGGTGGGGGCGATGCGCAGCAGCTCGTGGCCGCGGGGCACGGTGGGGTGGTTGATGGCCTGCGCGTACAGCCCGTGCTCCTCCAGCAGCGCCCGGCTCAGACGCGTGTTGGCCGCCGCGTCCCCCACCTGACCCCAAAAGGGAAAACCCCATAAGGGCCCCCCCATAAGGGACACATCCCATAACCCAACCTTATAACCCGGCCCTATAACCTGCACTAATAGCCTGACCCTATAACCCAACCTTATAGCCCGACCCTATAATCTGCACTAATAGCCCGACCCTATAACCTGCCTTTATATACTGACCCTATAACCCCCCTAATAGCCCGACCCTATAACCCGCACTAATAGCCCGACCCTATAAGCCCCCTAATACCCGACCCTATAACCCTTATACCCTAACCCTATTACCTGTCCTAATAGCCTGACCCTATAACCCAACCTTATAGCCCGACCCTATAACCCGCACTAATAGCCCGACCCTATAACCCTTATACCCTAACCCTATAACCTGTCCTAATAGCCTGACCCTATAACCCAACCTTATAGCCCGACCCTATAACCCGCACTAATAGCCCGACCCTATAACCCTTATACCCTAACCCTATAACCTGTCCTAATAGCCTGACCCTATAACCCTTATACCCTAACCCTATAACCCACCCTAATAGCCTGACCCTATAACCTGCCTTTATATACCGACCCTATAACCCCCCTAATAGCCTGACCCTATAACCCACCCTAATAGCCCGACCCTATAACCCGCACTAATAGCCTGACCCTATAACCCAACCTTATAGCCCGACCCTATAACCTGCACTAATAGCCTGACCCTATAACCCGCACTAATAGCCTGACCCTATAACCCACCCTAATAGCCCAACCCTATAACCCTATAACCCCCCATAACCCCATAACGCCCCCATAACCCCCCAACCCCCCCGTGAGCCCATAACCCCCCCTGACCCCATAACCCCATAACCCCCCCTGACCCCATAACCCCCCTGTGACCTCCCCCGACCCCATAACTCCCCTATAACCCCATAACCCCCCCTAACCCCATAAACTCATAACCCCCCCATAACCCCATAATTCCCCATAACCCCCCCGTGACCCCATAACCCCCCACAACCCCATAACCCCCCACAACCCCATAACCCCCCTATAACCCCATAACACCCCCGTGACCCCATAACCCCCTAACCCCCCATAACCCCATAACCCCCTATAACTCCCCAACCCCCCCATAACCCCCCAACCTCCTTGTGACCCCACAACCCCCCCATGACCCCATAACCCCAAAAACACCCCCCAACCCCCCCGCGACCCCAAAACCACTCACCCTAACGGGCACGAGGTGGCTGGCGCAGGGCAGCGCGGGCAGCCCCCGTAAACCCCCCTGACCCCACAACCCCCCCGTGACCCCATAACCCCAAAAACACCCCCCAACCCCCCCGCGACCCCAAAACCACTCACCCTAACGGGCACGAGGTGGCTGGCGCAGGGCAGCGCGGGCAGCCCCCGTAAACCCCCCTGACCCCACAACCCCCCCGTGACCCCATAACCCCAAAAACACCCCCCAACCCCCCCGCGACCCCAAAACCACTCACCCTAACGGGCACGAGGTGGCTGGCGCAGGGCAGCGCGGGCAGCCCGCGGTCCCGCAGCAGCAGGCGCAGGTGCTTGGCGTGGCGCTGCTGGGCCCGCCGCAGCGCCCCCCCCTCGGGCCCCCCCAGCACCCGCAGCGCCGCCAGGGCCCCCGCCGCCACCGCCGGCGGCAGCGCCGTGGTGAAGATGAAGCCGGCCCCCAACGAGCGCACCGCGTCCACCAGCGCCTCGCTGCCCGCGATGTAGCCCCCCGCCGCCCCCAGAGCTTTGCCTGCGAGGTAAAGGGGGGGGGGGGTTATAGGGTCGGGGGGGGGTCAACACGGGGCCCCAAGAGCTATAGGGGTCAATGACCCACCCAAATCCCATATGGGAACTGTAGGGCCCTACAATCCCATAAAATGTCCTTGTGGCCCCACAGATCCCCAGAACGCACCCAAATCCCATACGGGATCTATAGGGGCCAATGACCCACCCAAATCCCATACAGGACCTGTAGGGCCCCAGAACCCACCCAAATCCTATTGTGAACCTATAGGGGCCAATGACCCTCCCAAATCCCATACAGGACCTATAAACCCCCAGAACCCTCCCAAATCCTATAAGAGAACTGTAGGGCCCTACAACCCACCCAAATCCCATAAGGGAACTGTAGGGCCCCAGAACCTCCCCAAATCCCATAAGGGACCTGTAGGGCCCTACAACCCACCCAAATCCCATAAGGGAACTGTAGGGCCCCAGAACCCACCCAAATCCCATACAGGACCTATAAACCCCCAGAATAGTCCCAAATCCTATAAGGGAACTGTAGGGCCCTACAACCCACCTAAACCCCATAAAGGACCTGTAGGGCCCTACAATCCCATAAAATGTCCTTGTGGCCCCATAGACCCCCAGAACCCACCCAAATCCCATAAGGGACCTATAGACCCTCAAAACCCTCCCAAATCCCATACAGGAGCTATAGACCCCCAGAACCCTCCCAAATCCCATAAGGGACCTGTAGGGCCCTACAACCCACCCAAATCCCATACAGGACTTATAGACCTCCAGAACCCTCCCAAATCCCATACAGGACCTATAGACCCCCAGAACGTCCCCAAATCCCATAAGGGACCTGTAGGGCCCTGCAATCCCATAAAATATCCCAATATACCCCGCCGCCCCCAGAGCTTTGCCTGCGAGGTAAAGGGGGGGTTATAGGGTCGGGGGGGGTCACAGGAAGGGCCCCAAGAGCTATAGGGGTCAATGACCCACCCAAATCCCATATGGGAACTGTAGGGCCTTACAATCCCATAAAATATGGCTGTGGCCCCATAGACCCCCAGAACCCACCCAAATCCCATACAGGATCTATAGGGGCCAATGACCCACCCAAATCCCATACAGGACCTATAGACCCCCGCTACCTCCCAAAATCCCATAAGGGACCTGTAGCACCCTACAACTCACCCAAATCCCATAAGGGAACTGTAGGGCCCCAGAACCTCCCCAAATCCCATAAGGGACCTGTAGGGCCCTACAACCCACCCAAACCCCATAAGGGACCTGTAGGGCCCCAGAACCCACCCAAATCCCATATAGGATCTATAGGGGCCAATGACCCACACAAATCCCATAAGAGAACTGTAGGGCCCCAGAACGTCCCCAAATACCATAAGGGACCTGTAGGGCCCCAGAACCCACCCAAATCCTATAAGGGAACTGTAGGGCCCCGAAACCCACCCAAACCCCATAAGGACCTGTAGGGCCCTACAACCCACCCAAATGCAAGAGCCTCCCCCAAAGACCCCATAGCCCCCCAAAACACCCCACATCCACCCCAAAACAGCCAGTAGCCACCCTATAACACCCCATAGCTCCCCCAAAAGACCCCAAATCCCCCCCAAAAGACCCCATAGCCCCCCCAAAAAATTTTTGGGGTCCTCACCCAAGGTTCCGGAGACCACGTCCACCTTGTGCTGCACCCCGTCCCGCTCGGCGATGCCGGCGCCCCGCGCCCCGTACAGCCCCACGGCGTGCACCTCGTCCACGAAGGTCAGCGCCCCGTGGGCGTGTGCCACGTCGCACAGCTCCTCCAGGGGGGCGATGGAGCCTGGGGGGGGGGGTTATGGGGTCAGAAACCCCATAAAAGGGGGGTTTGGGGGGGATTTGGGGGGATTTGGGGGGGATTTAGGGGGTTATAGGGTGATTTTTGGGGAGTCTATGGGGCATTTGGGGGTGATTTGAGGGGGAAATGGGGGGGATTTGAGGGGTATGGGTGGGAACAGGGGGATTTGTAGGGGATTTGGGGGTTATAGGGTGGATTTGGGGTGGTTTTGTGGGGGATATTGAGGGTGTAGGGTGGATTTGAGGTGGATTTGGGGGTTATAGGGTGAATATGGGTTGGATTTGGGGGAGTATGAGGGAGTCTAGGGTGGATTTGAGATGGATTTGGGGGTTATAGGGTGGATTTGGGGGTTATAGGGCAGATATGGGGTGGATTTAGGGGAGTATGAGGGGATTTGGAGGAGTATAGGGGGGGTTTGGGGGGGATTTAGGGGACACCCCCGAAGGTCAGCGCCCCGTGGGCGTGCGCCACGTCGCACAGCTCCTCCAGGGGGGCGATGGAGCCTGGGGGGGGGGTTATGGGGTCAGCAACCCCATAAAAGGGGGGTTTGGGGGGGATTTGGGGGGATTTGGGGGGATTTGAGGGGGATTTGAAGGGGATTTGGAGGGGATTGGGGGGTTATAGGGTGGATTTGAGGTGGATATGGGGTTTCTAGGATGGATTTGGGGTGGATTTGGGGGGGATATTGAGGGTATAGGGTGGATTTGAGGTGGATATGGGGGTTATAGGGTGGATTTGGGGTTTATAGGGTGGATTTGGGGGTTATAGGGTGGAAATTGGGTGGATTTGGGGGAGTATGGTGGGGTCTGGGGTGGATTTGGGGGGTATATTGAGGGTATAGGGTGGATTTGAGATGGATTTGGGGGTTATAGGGTGGATTTGGGGGTTATAGGGCGGATATGGGGTGGATTTAGGGGAGTATGAGGGGATTTGGGGGAGTATGGGGGGATTTGGAGAGGATTTGGGCTGTATGGGAGGATTTGGGGGTGATATGGGTTTATAGGGAGGATTTGGGGGGGATTTGGGGGCGATATGGCGTTATAGGGAGGATTTGGGGGGGATTTGGGGAGGATTTGGGCTGTATGGGAGGATTTGGGGTGCATGGGGGGATTTGGGGGCGATCTGGGGTTATGGGGCGGATTTGGGGGATTTTGGGACCGACCGTCCATGGAGTGCAGGGACTCGAAGGCGACGATTTTGGGGATCCCGGGGGGGCTGCGGGCCAGGAGCTGGGCCAGGTGCTGGGGGTCGTTGTGGCGGAAGATGTGTTTGGGGACCCCGCTGCGGCGGATCCCCTGGATCATGGACGCGTGGTTCCCCTCGTCCGAGAAGATCTCGCAGCCTGCAAGGGGACCCCATTAATCGGGGGGGACCCCAAAACCCAGGGGGCGACCCCAAAAGCCAAACGGAAACCCCAAAACTTGCATGTGTCCCCCCATGTCCCCGGTGTGCCCCGAAGATCTGAGATTTCCCCGAAAAGAGCCCAGAATTTTGGGGGATCCCATTATCTTTAGGGGCACCCTAATATCTAGGGGGACTCCCGTTATTCGAAGGGACCCCAAAACCCAGGGGGCGACCCCAAAACCCAAATTGGAACCCCAAAATTTGCCTCTTCTGCACATCTCCCCCTTCATCCCCGCTGCACCCCAATGCTCCAAGATCCCCTTACAAAACCCCAAATTTTGGGGGGACCCCATTATCTTTAGGGGCGCCCCAATATCTGGGGGACCCTAATACCTTACTGAGCACCCCAAAATCTAGTTGAGGACCCCAAAACCCAAACGGAGACCCCAAAACCCAAACGGAGACCCCAAAACCTGCACCTCCTCCACATCTCCCCCTGCGCCCTGACGCTCCGCACTCCCCACGGTTCCCTCCCCATTTTGGGACGGGGGACCCCAAAATATGGGGGAAACCCAATATCCAGGGGACCCCAAAACCTTGTTGAGCGCCCCAAAATCTAGTTGAGGACCCCAAAACCCAAACGTAGACCCCAAAACCTTCATCTCCTGCACATCTCCCCCTGCGCCCTGACGCTCCGCGCTCCCCACGATCCCCTCTTCATTTTGGGATGGGGACACCCCAAAATTTGGGGTCAGGGGGCCACCCCAAAAGGCCCTACCTGGCAGGATGCGGGCCAGGGTGTCGAGGGCGGTGTCGTTGGCGGTGAAGCAGGAGGAGAAGAGGGCGGCGCGGGGCTGGCGGTGCAGCCGGGCCAGGGCGCGCTCCAGGGCCCCGTGCAGCGGCGACGTCCCCCCGATATTTCGGGTGCCCCCCGCCCCTAAACCGTGCGCCGCCAGCGCGGCCCTAAAAGAGAGACCCGGGAGGGTGAGGATGGGGTGTGTTGGGGGGGGATTTGGGGGCGGTTGGAGGGGGTTAAAGGGGGGTTTGGGGGGGATTTGGGGGTTCACCGGGGGGATTTGGGGGTCCAAGGGGGGGTTTGGGGGTTCGTTGGGGGGATTTGGGGGGATTTGGGGTTTCACCAGGGGGATTTGGGGGGTCCAGGTGGGACTTGGGGGTTCGTCAGAGGGGTTTGGGGGTTCATTGGTGGGATTTGGGGGTCCAAGGGGGGATTTGGGGGTCTAAGGGAGGATTTGGGGGGGATTTGGGGTTTCACTGGGGGCATTTGGGGGTTCATCGGGTGATTTGGGGGGGATTTGGGGTTTTGACAGGGGGATTTGGGGGTCCAAGGGGAGATTTGGGGGTTCATTGGGGGGATTTTTGGGTACAAGAGGATATTTGGGGGCTGATCAAGGGGATTTGGGGGTTCACTGGGGGGATTTGGGGGTTCTTGGGGGGATTTGGGGTATCCCAAGCAGGATTTGGGGTCCCTTGGGACGGGATTGGGGGGGATTTGGGGGTCCTTGAAGGGGATTTAGGGACCCCAGGGGGGAATTTGGTGTTCCTTGGGGGGATTTCGGGGTGTCTGAGAAGGATTTGGGGTTCAGAGGGAGGTATTATTTGGGATCTCAGGTGAGTATTTAGGATAAAGGGTGTTTTTTAGGGTACGGGGGGGATCTTTGGGGTCCCAGGGGGGCTATTTAGGGTATGGGGGACTCTTTAGGGCACGGGGCTTTTTATAGGATCCCGGGGCCGTTTATGGGGTCCCAGGTGGTTCTTTAGGATCTAGCGGGGTCTTTAGGCTACAGGGGGGGGATCTTGAGGATCCCGGGTCCATTTTTGGGGTCTTGGGGGGGGGGTTTTGGGGTCCCACCTGGCGGCACGCAGGACAGCGGGGTGCCGGCTCATTCCCAGGTAGTCGTTGGAGCACCAGAGCTGGAGGGGGCGACGGGGGGAGCCGGCGAAACCCAGGGGGGGGGCGTCCGCCCGCCGCGCCACCGCCGTGAAGACCCGGTAAGTGTGGGTTCGCCGCAGCCCCGCCAGGCGCGCCCCAAAAACCTCCTCGTAGGGGAAGGCGTCCTCTGATATGGGGTGGATAAAAAGAGGGGGGGTCAGGGGTTGAAAATCGGGAGGGTCATATAAAAAAATCCGAGTTTATAGTCCTAAAAACCCAGCCCGGAAGCTGCAGATCCTATAAAATTATCCTGGAATTCTCAGCCCCCCCCCAAAATCCACCCCATAAGTCCCAGATCCCATAAAATTACCCCGTAATTACCAGCTCCCCAACAATCCACCCCATATTTCCCAGATCCCCCAAATCGTCCCCAAATTCACCCCATAACCCCCAGATCACCCAAATCTTCCCCAATTCCACCTCATAACTCCTAGCCCCCCCAAATCCAACCCATAACCCCCAGATCCCCCCAAAATCCTCCACAAATCCACCCCAAACCCTCCTGCCCCCCCAAACCTACCCCATAACTCCCAGATCCCCCAATTCCTCCTGAATTCCACCCCATAACTCCCAGCCCCCCCAAACCCACCCCATATCCCCCCAAATCCTCCCCAAACCCACCCCAAGCCCTCCAGCGCCCCCAAACCCACCCCACAACCCCCAGCCCACCCCCAAATCCCCCCTAAACCCCCCAAAACCCCCCCTGGACCCCCCCAAAATCCCCCATACCAGGCAGGTTATCATCCAGCCGCTTTTTGGGGGGCGCCTCGGGGGTCTCCTCAGGCTCCAGCAGCGACAGCAGCAGCGAATCCACGGGGGCTGGATTTTTTTTTTGGGGGGGGGCAAGATTAATTTTTATGACTTATTTTTTCTTTTGGGGGGGACCCTACATTTTAACGGGGTCCCTAAATTTTAATGGGGTCCCTCACCTGCTTCCAGGGGGGCCACGTCCTCCTGCACCTCGGGGGCCGCGCGTTGCACGAAGGGGGTGCCCCCCCCCAGCTCGATGAAGGGGCAATTGGAGCCGGCACCTATAGGATATATAGGGGAAGGGGTTAATAAGGTGTTGCCCCCCACCCCATAATTAATTTTTATTTTTGGGGGGGTAAATGGGGGGTACCTGGGTTAGGCCGGGGGGGCGCCGAGGCCATGGCGCGGGCGAGCCAGGGGTAGCGGGCGAGCACGGGGCAACGCAGGAGGGCGGCCATCGTGGGTCGTGCTGGGGGGGGGAGACATAATATAGTGCCCCCCCCGTCATAAAAGTAAAAAAAAAACTAAAAACCACCCCAAAAAGCCCCAAAAACCCTGCCCGCCCTGGGTGGGGCCGGTGTAGGCCCTTATCAGGCCTAGGCAGGCGGTGTAGGCCGCACCCTGTGACGTCCCCATTGCGGGGGGGGGCAAGGTGACCCCCCCTGGTTTATCCCCCAAAAAAGTGTGTGGACCCCCCCCCAAGACCCCAATGTTGAGGGATTTGGGGCCCCCGAGCCCCCCCGTAAGGAGCCTGATGTATCCCATAGGGGTTTCAGGGGAACCTGACCCCCCCCCCAAACCCCAAAATCCAGCCCCATGTCCCCCCTGGTCCCCATAAATCCCCCCAGACCCCAATTTTTAGCCCCCCAAAAACTTTCAACCCCCCCAGAGACCCCAATACCCACCCCACAGCCCTCCCAGACCCCTTAACTCCCCCAGATTCTCCCATAGGACCCCAATATCCAGCCCCAAACCGCCCCAATTCCCCCCCAAACTCCCCCAGGGACCCCAATATCCAGCCCCAAACCCTTCAAATCCCCCCAAAACTCCCCCAGGAACCCCAATATTCAGCCCCAAATCCCCCCAAACGACCCCAGGGACCCCAATACCCACCTCCAGAGCTTCCCCAGAGCCCTCAACACCCCTAAATACTCCCATAGGACCCCAATATCCAGCCCCAAGCCCCCCAAATCTCCTCAAACTCCCCCAGGGACCCCAATATCCAAACCTCGAACCCCCCAAATCCCCACCAAACTCCCCCAATGACCCCAATATACAGCCCTAAACCCTTCAAATCCCCCAAAATTCCCCCCAGGACCCCAACACCCACCCCCAAACCCCACAAACTCCCTCGGAGACCCCAAAACTCACTCCGTCAGCCCCCCCCAAAACCACTCACCCCCCACAAATCCCCCCATAGGACCCCAATATCCAATCCCCAACCCCCCCAAACCCTCTCAGGGGACCCCAATACCCACAGCCCCATAGCCCCCTGACCCCATTGACCAACTTGGGGGTCCTCAGCCCCCCCAAAACCCGCCCTGGCCCTGCCCCCCCCGCACCTGTTGACCTGCACTGAGGACGAACAACCAGCACTGTGCCCCCCCCCTTTGCTGGGCCCCCCCAAAACCCCGATAAGGTCCCTGATAAGGGGTAATGGGCGGGGCTGGTGCCACGCCCTGGGGCTCCTCCCACCCCCCCCAAATTCAGCCCCGCCCCTAGAGCCAAGAAAAAACCCAAATCCCAAAGAACACCCCCAAAATCCTAAAGAAGGCCCCTGAATCCCAAAGGAGGCCCCAAAAATCCCAAAAAATGACTCCAAATCCCAGAGAATGACCCCAGAATCCGAATAAATGCCCCCAAATCCCAAATAATACTCCCATATCCCAGAGAATGCCCACAAATCCCAGAGAATGACCCCAAAATCTCAATAACTGCCCCCCAAATCCCAAAGAATCTCCCCAAAATCCCCAAAACTGCCCCCAAATCCCAAAGAAGGCACCCAAAATCCCAAAGAATGACCCCAAATCCTAGAGAACGTCCCCAAAACCCCAACGAACACCTCAAAATCCCAAAGAACGCCCTAAATCCCAGAGAATGCCCCCAAATCCCAAATAATGCCCACAATTTCCCAAGGAATGCCCCCAAATCCCAAAGATCTGCCCCAAAATCCCACCTCAAAGCCCCCCATGGGGACCCTTGGGAGGGGCCTGGGGGCGGGGCCTCTGTGTCAGGCCACGCCCACTGTGCGCTACAGTCCCGCCCCTTAGGAGGGCGTGGCCCGCGCGTGAGTGACAAACAAAGGGGAGGGGGCCGGGAGCGCGCGGGGGCGTGGCTTATAGGCTGGCGGGGGCGTGGCCAGAGGGGCGCTGGGCGGTGCGGCGGGGGCACCGTGGGCGAGGCCTCTCACGGAGAGTGGGCGTGGCCAAGGAGGAGGGCGTGGTTAGGGGCGTGGCCAAGCGGCGGGCGGTGGGAGGATGGCCGTGTTCAACTTCGGGCCACGGCGGTGGCGGTCGCCGCGACTGGTGAGGGGCGGGGGGGGATCTGTGGGGCGGGAGGGGGGTTTGAGGGGAATCTGTGGGGCAGGACGGGGTTTCGAGGGGAATCTGAGGGAAAATCATGGGGCAGGAGGAGGTTCTGAGGGGAATCTGTGGGGCAGGATGGGGTTTTGAGGGGAATCTGACAGGAATCTGTGGGGTAGGAGGGAGTTCTGAGGGGAATCTGACAGGAATCTGTGTGGAAGAGGGGGTTTTGGGGAGAATTTATGGGGCAGGAGGGGTTCTGAGGGGATTCTGACAGGAATCTGTGGGGTAGGAGGGAGTTCTGAGGGGAATCTGACAGGAATCTGTGTGGAAGATAGGGTTTTGAGGAGAATTTATGGGGCAGGAGGGGTTCTGAGGGGAATCTGACAGGAATTTGTAGGGCAGAAGGAAATTCTGACAGGAATCTGTGTGGAAGAGGGGGTTTTGAGGAGAATTTATGGGGCAGGATGGGGTTTTGAGGGGATTCTGAGAGGAATTTGTAGGACAGAAGGAAATTCTGACAGGAATCTGTGTGGAAGAGGGGGTTTTGAGGAGAATTTATGGGGCAGGAGGCGGTTCTGAGGGGAATCTGTGGGGTAGGAGGGAGTTCTGAGGGGAATCTGACAGGAATCTGTGTGGAAGATAGGGTTTTGAGGAGAATTTATGGGGCAGGAGGGGTTCTGAGGGGAATCTGACAGGAATTTGTAGGGCAGAAGGAAACTCTGACAGGAATCTGTGCGGAAGAGGGGGTTTTGAGGAGAATTTATGGGGCAGGAGGCGGTTCTGAGGGAAATCTGTGGGGCAGGAGGGAGTTCTGAGAGGAATCTGACAGGAATCTGTGTGGAAGAGGGGGTTTGGGGAAAAATTTATGGGGCAGGAGGCGGTTCTGAGGGGAATCTGAGAGGAATTTATGTGGAAGAGGGGGTTTTGAGGAGAATCTTTGGGGCAGGAGGGGTTCTGAGGGGTTTCTGAGATAAATCTGTGTGGAAGAAGTGGTTTTGGGGAGAATTTATGGGGCAGGAGGTGGTTTTGAGGGGAATCTGACAGGAATCTGTGGGTTAGGAGGGAGTTCTGGGGGGAATCTGAGAGAAATCTGTGGAAGAGGGGGTTTTGAGGAGAATCTGTGGGGCAGGAGGGGATCTGAAGGGAATCTGAGGGGAAATTATGGGGAAAAAGGGGGTTTTGAGGAGAATCTGTGGGGCAAGAGGGATTCTGAGGAGAATCTGAGAGAAATCTGTGGGGAAGAGGGGGGTTTGGGGGAGAATTTATGGGGCAGGAGGGGTTCTGAGGGGTCAGACTGACCCCTTATGGGGTCAGACTGATCCCCATGGGGTGCTGGGGAGGGGGGGGGACACGAACCCAACCCCCCCCCCCCCCAAAAAAAAATTTGGGGCAACTCCCACAATGCTCGGCGTCTCCCACAATGCTGCGCCGCCGCTCCCACAATCCCTCAGGGTGCCCCGACCTGTTCTCCCCCTTTTTTACCCCAAACACCCAACCTGGCAAGTTTTTTTTTTGGGGGGGGGGTTGGGCACAAATTAAGGGAGAGACCCAAAGAACAGCGGGGTTGGGGGGGCTCCCCATCATCAGCGCACGCAAGTGTCTCCCCCCCCCTAATTATTTAAGGGTAAATTCAGGTGATTTTAGGCAATTAAAGGAATTTTTGGGGTGTGTCCCCCCCCCCTTTATTACAGGTCCTGGAGGCAGAAGACCCCGAGCGGGGGCAGCCGTGCCAGACATGCGGCGACCAATGCCCCGGCTTCCTCGTGCACGAATGGAGGTGAGCAGGGATCCTGTATGGGGGGTACACAGCACCCCCTAACCTCTTCCTCCGACCCCCTAATTAACTAATTAACCCCCCCCCGGGTTTTAATTACAGGAAGATCTGCCAGCACTGCAAATGCCCGCGGGGGGAGCACGCGGCGCAGGGGGTGCCGCAGGACCTGGAGCGCCTGATGGGCCGCCTGGTGGCCGATTTCCAGCCCCCCCCCGGCTCTGACGACGATTCGGGGTGCGCCCCCGAGGAGTACGCCTGGGCCCCCCCCGGCCTCAAGCCCGAGCAGGTAACACCCCCCCCGATCCCCTCCCCCAAATCCACGTCCCCTCCCCTTTCCTAATTTTGGACACCGCCCATCCAATTTCTACCCCCCCCCCCCCTCCCCTTTATGGGGGGCCCACCCCCTCATTTCATGTCTTGTAGGACCCCCCCAAGCTTTTGGGACCCCCCCTAGGTTATGAGACCCCCCCCCCAGCTTATGGGACCCCCCCCTCAAATTTAAAGCTTTTGGGGACCCCCAAACTGTGAAGTTTTGGTACCCCCCCAAAAAACTTTTGGGGACCCCAAAATTTTGAAGCCTCCCCCCCCCCAAAGTGTGGATCTCCCCCCAAAATGCCCCCCCCCCAGCTTTTGGGGACCCCTGTGGCTGTGACCCCCTCCCCAAAACCCCCCCAAACTGCCCCATTTTGGGGGCCCCCCCAGTTGCTCAGCCTGTGGGCAGCCCCCTGCTTGCAAGGCCACGCCCCCTTCCTGTTAGGCCACGCCCCTTCCACGAGGCCACGCCCCCTCACATGTAGCACCGCCCACCCCCTGCCTATGAAGCCCTGGGCAATGGCCCCGCCCGCTTGCATTAGGCCACGCCCCCTGCACGTGGCCACGCCCATTTGTCTAAACCCAGTGGTGAACTTGTCAATCACAGAGGCTCCGCCCACTCACCTTGCTTAGCCCCTCCCACTATAGTGACCATAAGGCTCAAGCCCCACCCACTCACCCCTCCAAGCCCCGCCCACTCTGCCGGACCTAAAGCCACGCCCACTCTCCAAGCCACGCCCACTCTCCCACAAGCCACACCCACTGTCATCAACCACGCCCCCCGAGGCCCTGAGGCCCCGCCCCCCATCTCCAAGGCCCCGCCCCCCTCCCTGTGCCCTGTCCCCTTTCCCCCTCACCCCTTCCACCCCACCCCACCCTGCTAAGCCCCGCCCCCTCCGGCGAGGCCACGCCCACTCCGGCGAGGCCACGCCCCTTCCGGGGAAGCCCCGCCCACTCTGCCCCTCCTGTAGGTGGCGCAATTCTTCAGCTGCCTGCCCGAGGACAAGGTGCCCTACGTCAACAGCCCCGGGGAGCGGCACCGCGTGCGGCAGCTCCTGCACCAGCTGCCCCCCCACGACAGCGAGGTGGGGGCCGGGGGGGTCCTGGGAGGGTCGTGGGGGGGTCGTGGGGGGGCTGAGGGGTCGGGGTGGGGGGCGTTGGGGGGTCTTAGGGGGGCTTGGGGGGCTTAGGGGGCACGGGGGACATCAGGGATGGGGGTTTGGGGGGGTTTTGGGGTATGCTGGGGGCTTGGGGGGGGGAATTTGGGGGTTGGGGGGCTTGGGGGGGGGATGAGGAGTTGGGGTAGGGGGCCTGAAGGTTTGGAGGGGAGCCTTGGGGGGGTCGTGGGGGGGCTGGGGGGGTCGTGGGGGTGCTGAGGGGTTGGGGTGGGGGGTGTTGGGGGGTGTTAGGGGGGCTTGGGGGGCTTAGGGGGCATGGGGGACATCAGGACTGGGGGGTTTGGGGGGGATCTTGGGGTATTTTGGGGGCTGAGGGGAGATTTTTGGGCTGGGGGGGCCCCGAGCCCACTTCAGAGTCCCCCCCCATCCCCATCGCCGCCCCTCGGCACCGCACCAGGAACCGTTTTGTGCCCTGGCGCTGCCCCTTGAGGAGCACCAACCCCCCCCAAACCCTCCCTAAAGACCCCCCCCACCCTAAAAACCCCCCCATTTTGCCCTCCCCCCCCTCCAGCCCCAATACTGCAACGCCCTGGAGGACGCCGAGCGCCGCGAGCTCAAGCTCTTCGCCCAGCAGCGCAAGCGGGAGAACCTCGGCCGCGGCACCGCGCGCCCCTTCCCCGTCACCATCACCGGCGCCATCTGCCAGCAGGTACCCCAAAAAACACCCAAACCAGCCCAAAAAAACACTTTTTCTCCTTTTTTATCCCCCAAATCACCCCGTTTCCCCCTCCCTGGCAGATTGGTGGCGGTGACATTGCTGTCTTTGCCACACTCGGCGCCTGCTGGCACCCACCATGTGCCATCAGGTCCCTACAAATCACCCCAAAATGCCCCCAACCCCCCCAAAAAAAACTTTTTCCCTTTTTTTTTCCCTAAATCACCCTCTTTTCCCCCAAAATCACCCTCTTTTCCCCCCAAATCACCCTGTTTTCCCCCCTACCAGTGTGGCTGGCAGATTGGTGGCAGTGACATCGCTGTCTTTGCCGCGCTTGGCGCCTGCTGGCACCCATCATGTGCCAGCAGGCCCCCCAAAACCCCTCAAAGAAGCCCCAAAACCCCTTTTTTCCTCAATTTCACCCCAAAATCACCCTGTTTCCCTCCTCACCAGTGTGGCTGGCAGATTGGTGGTGGTGCCATCACCGTCTTCACCACACTCGGTGCCTGCTGGCACCCACCATATGCCAACAGGTCCCCCCAAACCCCCCCAAATGCCCCCCAAACCTCCCCCAAACCCCTTTTTCCCTCTTTTTTTACCCCAAATCACCCTCTTTTCCCCAAAAATCACCCCATTTTCCCCCCTACCAGTGCGGCTGGCAGATTGGCGGTGGCGACATCGCCGTCTTCACCGCGCTTGGCACCTGCTGGCACCCACCCTATGCCAACAGGTCCCCCCAAACCCCCCCAAATGCCCCCCAAACCCTCCCCAAAACCCCTTTTTCCCCCTTTTTTCCCCCAAAATCACCCCGTTTTCCCTCCCCCACCAGTGTGGCCGGCAGATCGGCGGCGGCGACATCGCCGTCTTCGCCGCGCGCGCCGGGCTGGGCGCCTGCTGGCACCCGCAGTGCTTCCAGTGCTCGGCGTGCCGCGAGCTCCTCGTCGACCTCATCTACTTCTACCAGGACGGACGCGTCTACTGCGGCCGCCACCACGCCGAGACCCGCCGCCCCCGCTGCCAGGCCTGCGACGAGGTGCCCACCCCCTCCTTCTCCTCCTTTCCTTCGTAAAAACCCCAAAATTCACTTTTTTTCCCCCAGTTTTAGAGCATTTTCACCCTGCGGTGCATGGAGGCGGAGGGGTGGCGCTGGCATGTGCGGCATCGCTGCTGCTCTGAGCACAAGGTGCTGCTACGTGATGCAGTGACCACCTCCTTCTCCCTGTTTCCTTTATAAAAAAACACCCCAAATTAATATTTTTTCCCCAAAAATTGGCTTTTTTTCCCTCTTCTTAGATCATTTTTGTAGTGTCTAGAGGTGAAGGGGCAGCACTGGCACATGCACCACTTTTGCTGAGCAAAAGCCTCTACATGATGCAGTGACCACCCCCTTCCCCCCCCTCTTCTCTTGAAAAAAACAACAAAATTAACATTTTTTGACTTTTTTCTTCCCCTTACTTTAATGCTTAACCCCAAAATTGACTTTTTTTCCCCTCTTTCATTCATTAAAAAAAACTAAATTGACTGTTTTTCTTCCCCTTTTATAGAAAGAAACAATTTTTTTCTCACCCTTTATTAAGAAAAAAACAAAATCGACTTTTCCTCTCTTATTCCCTTATGAAAAACCCCAAATTTACTTTTTTTCTTCCACTTTTGTTTATAAAAAAAAATAAAATAGACTTTTTTCTTCCCCTTTCGTTTATTAAATAAATAATTCACTTTCTTTTTCCCTTTTCCTTTATATGAAAAACAGGATTGCCATTTTTTTCCTGAAATTTTTACCCCTGAATTTACTTTTTTTCCCTAAAATTGAGTTTTTCCTCCCAAAATTGATTTTTTTCCCCCAAAACTGACTTTCTTTCGACCTTTTTCCCCCCCAAAGTTGACCTTTCCCCCTCAAACTTAATATTTTTTCCACTGAAACTGGTATCTCCCTCCTAAAATTGACATTTCCCTACTAAAGTATACCCCAAAATTGACATTTTTCCCCTAAAAATGGCTATTTTTTCATCCCAAACTTCACTTTTTTCCCCCAAACTAACATTTTTTCCCCTTTTTTTTCCCCGTTTCAGATCATTTTCGCCCCGCAGTGCACGGAGGCCGAGGGCTGGCACTGGCACGTGCGCCACTTCTGCCACAGCAGCCACCCCCTTCTCCCCCAGTCCTTCATTAAAAAGAAAAACCACAAAACTGACTCTTTTTTTCTTCCCAAATCAACATTTTTTCCTTTGAAGTTGACCTTTTTCCCCCCAAAGTCGACCTTTTTCCCCAAAAAAAGTTAATATTTTTTCCGCTTAAGTTGATATCTCCCTCCTAAAATTGACATTTTCCCCAAAAAATGGTATTTTTTCCCCCAAACTTCACTTTTTTTCCCCCAAATTTCACTTTTTTTCCCCCCAAACTCACTCTTTTCCCCCAAACTAACATTTTTTCTCTCTTTTTTCCCCGTTTCAGATCATTTTTGCCCCGCAGTGCACGTGGGCCGAGGGCTGGCACTGGCACGTGCGCCACTTCTGCCACGGCAGCCACCCCCTTCTCCCCCAGTCCTTCATTAAAAAGAAAAACCACAAAACTGACTCTTTTTTTCTTCCCAAATCAACATTTTTTCCTTTGAAGTTGACCTTTTTCCCCCCAAAGTCGACCTTTTTCCCCAAAAAAAGTTAATATTTTTTCCGCTTAAGTTGATATCTCCCTCCTAAAATTGACGTTTTCCCCAAAAAATGGTATTTTTCCCCCCAAACTTCACTTTTTTCCCCCCAAACTTCACTTTTTTCCCCCCAAACTTCATTTTTTTCCCCCAAACTAACATTTTTTTCTCTCTTTTTTCCCCGTTTCAGATCATTTTCGCCCCGCAGTGCACGGAGGCCGAGGGCCGGCACTGGCACGTGCGCCACTTCTGCTGCTTCGAGTGCGAGGCGCCGCTGGGCGGGCGGCGCTACGTGATGCGGCGCGGGCGGCCCTACTGCTGCCGCTGCTACCAGGCGCGGCACGCCGAGTACTGCGACGCCTGCGGGGACCCCATCGGTACCGGGATTTGGGGGGGAGAACCCCAAAAATCTGGGTGGAAAAGGAGGAAGGGGTCCCCGAAAAATCTGGGTGGAAATGGAGGAAGGGGTCCCTGAAAAATCTGGGTGGAAAAGGAGGTGGGGAACCCCCAAAAAAGGGAGTTGAAAAGGAGGAAGGGACCCCAAAAATCTGGGTCTAAAAAGGAAGAAGGGATCCCAAAAATGTGGGTTTAAAAAGGAGGAAGGGACCCCAAAAATCTGGGTTTAAAAAGGAGAAAAGAACCCCAAAAGTGTGGGTGTAAAAGGAGGAAAAGACCCCAAAAATTTGGGTCTAGAAGGAAGAGGGGACCCCAAAAATTGGGGTTTGGAAGGAGGGAGAAAACCCCAAAAAACGAGTTTGAAAAGGAGGAAGGGACCCCAAAAATCTGCCCCGTGAGGAGCACTAATTGCCCCCCCCTTAGTTTTTTACCCCCCCCCATTTGAGAAACAGGGGTAGATGCCCCAGGAGGGGCAGGATTTGCCCCCCCTTTCCGTTTTATTGCCCCCCCAGCTATTTTTTTGCCCCCCCAGGACTGCAGCAGGGGCAGTTACCCCACAAGTACCACCAATTGCCCCTCTCCCTTCCCTTTTATCGCCCCCCCTCGACCTTTTTACCCCTCCCAAGTTACAGAACAGGGGCAGACACCCCAGGAGGGGCAGGATTTGCCCCCCCCAGCTAATTTTTTGCCCCCCGCCAGGGCTGGAGCAGGGGCAGATGGCCTACGAGGGGCAGCACTGGCACGCGCTCCCCGCCTGCTTCTGCTGCGCCGCCTGCGGGCGCCCCCTGCTGGGGCTGCCCTTCCTGCCCCGGGGGGGGCAACTCTTCTGCTCCCGGCTCTGCGCCCAGCGGCCCCCCCCCACCGCCCCCACCCGCCTCAGCCAGCCCCGCCGCTCCTGGGGGGGCGGCCCGCCCGGCGGTGAGTGGGGAGGGGGCACTGGGAGGGACTGGGAGGCACTGGGAAGGGACTGGGAGGCACTGGGAGAGACTGGGAGGCACTGGGAAGGTAGTGGGGGTCACTGGGAGGGGTCTGGGGAAGCTGGGGTGTGTTGGGAAGGTTGTGGGGAGTACTGGGAGAGACTGGGAGGCACTGGGAAGGTTGTGGAGATCACTGGGAGGGGACTGGGGGGTCACTGGGAGGGACAGGGAGGCACTGGGAAGGTTGTGGGGGTCACTGGGAGGGACTGGGAGAGACTGGGTTGCACTAGAAAGGTTGTGGGGAGTACTGGGAGTGACTGGGAGACACTGGGAAGGTTGTGGGGAGTACTAGGAGGGACTGGGAGACACTGGGAAGGTTGGGGGGGGCTACTGGGAGGGACCGGGAAGGCTGGGGGAGTCACTGGGAAGCGCTGGGAGGGACTGGGGGGAACTAGGAGTGGATTGGGAGGGGTGGGAGGTTGTGGGGGGGGGACTGGGAGGCACTGGGGAGGAACTGGGGGAGACTGGGGGCCGCTGGGGAAGAGTGGGCTGGCACTGGGGGGGTACTGGGAGGTACTGGGAGGCACTGGGAGGGGTTACGGAATTCCCCCCCCTCAATATTTGTGTCCCCCCCCCCGCAGGCACCGAGCCCCGTTTCCGCCGGGGGGGCCCCCACCGCCACTCCATGCCCGAACTGGGGGCCGCCCCCCCGCGCCTGCCCCCCCCCCCTCACCTCCCCCGCCCCCCCCAAGCCCCGGGGGGGCTCCCCACCCCCCCTCAGCCCCCCCCAGCCCCCCAAACCCTCCCCGGACCCCCCCTCCGCGGCCCCTCCCCCTCCCCGGGCGGCCTCCGACAACGCCCTGCACGTGGGGGGGGGGCGGAGGAGGGGGGTGGGGGCGGGGCGGCGGCCCCCCCGCTGGCCTTCGGCCTCCTCCTCTTCCTCCTCCTCCTCCTCTGAGGACGACGGCACCTTCCTGGGGGAGCCCATCCCCCTCCCCCCCCAGCTCCGCCCCCCCGGCTCCGTGGCTCCGCCCCCTGCGCCCCCCCGGCGGCCCCCCCGCGCCCGGGGCTGTCTGCTGGCCTGACCTTTGACCTCAGCTGGTGACCTTTGACCTCTGCCTAAACTCTTGGGTGACCTCTGACCTTTACGGTGGCCTCCGACCTTTACCGGTGACCTCTGACCTGTGCCTGACCTCTTCGGTGATCTCTGACCTCTCCTGGTGACCTTTGACCTCCACCTGAACTCTTGGGTGACCTTTGACCCTTTGCTGACGACGTCTGACCTTTACCGGCGACCTCTGACCTCTGCCTGGCCTCTCTGGTGGCCTTAAATCTTCCAGTGACCTTTGACCCCCTGCCGCTGACCCCTGAGCTCTACCGGGGACCTCCGACCGCTGCTGGTGACCTCTGACCTCTACTGGTGACCTCTGACCTCTACTGGTGACCTTTGACCTCTTCCTGAACTCTTTGGTGACCTCTGACCTCTACTGGTGACCTCTGACCTCTCCCTGAATTCTTGGGTGACCTCTGAGCCTCTGCTGACCTCTGCCTTAAACCTTCCGGTGACCTTTGACCTGTGCCTGACCTCTTCAGTGACCTTTGACCTCTGCTGGTGACCTGTGACCTCTGCCCCCACCCAGCCCCTTTGACCTTTGACCCTGCCCTTGGGGCTCCCGGCACTTCCGGCCACCGCGCCCTGACCTTTGACCTTTGACCTTTGCGCCCTGCTGAGCACTTTTGACCTTTGACCCCCGGTGACCTCTGACCTTTCACCCTGGGGTTTGCACTTTGCCCCCCCCCGCTGACCCCTGACCTTTGACCCCTCCCCACTTCCGGCGCCGCCCTCAGGGACCTCCGACCTCTGCACTGTGACCTCTGACCCCCCCCCCCCAAAAAAACTTGGGGAGGGGGAGGGGCAACCCTGTAATAAAGCCGATGACATCATCTCGACGCGATGACGTCACTCGATGACATCACCACCGCGCGATGACGTCACCCCCCCCCCAAAAAAAATCCGACACGGGGGCCGCAGGTTGGAAAAAAAATGTTTAAATAGGAATTTTTCCCCCAAAAAACAGGCTGGGGGGGGCCCGCGGGCGGCGCCACTGGTGTTACTGGTCTTACTGGTGTGGTGTTACTGGTCTTACTGGAACTGCACCCCCCCAGGGGGGTCCTTGGGGGGCAGCTGCGAGGGGTCCTCGGCGAAGGGGCTGGCTGGGGGGGGGAGGAGAAATGGGATGTGGGTGGGGCTTGCGGCACCAGGCCACGCCCCCTCGAGGCCACGCCCTCTTTCGGGAGGCCCCGCCCCCCTCCCGCAGGCCCCGCCCACTCACGGTTGGCGAAGTGGGGGGCGGTGTGGCGGGTCAGCAGGATGCCCACCCCCTCGATCAGCGCCAGCAGCACCCCCCCCATCAGCGCCGAGCCCACCATGGCCAGGGGGCCGCCTGTAGAGGGGGGGGGGTGGGAAATTTGGGGACCCCCCCTCCGGCTCCCCAGGGCCCCCCCCCATAGCCCTGGGGCCCCCCCGTACCCCATAACCCCCCCCAATGCCCCACCGTGACCCCCCATAAGCCCCCTGCCCCATACTCCTCCATGCCCCCCCCACCCCATATCCCCCCATAACCTCCTTAATGCCCCCCCCCGGCCCCATAATCCCCCCGTGCCCCCCCCCCATAACCCCCATGCCCCATTTCCCCCCATAACCCCCCCGTGCCCCCCCCATAATGCCCCCAAATCCCCCATACCCCATTTCCCCCCCCACCCCATAACTCCCCGGTGAACCCCCCGCCCCATTTCTCCCCCATAACCCCCCCACACCTTAATTCCCCCCCCCCCCGGCCCCATAACCCCCCCTACACCCCCATTTCCCCCCCCTCCAGCCCCATAACCTCCCCCCGGCCCCATAACCCCCCCATAACCTACCCCCCCAGCCCCATTTCCCTCCCCATAACCCCCCCCACACCCCAATTCTCCCCCCCCCGGCCCCATAACCCCCCCATTCCCCCCCATAACCCCCCCAAATCCCCCATACCCCATTCCCCCCCACACCCCATACACCCCCCACGCCCCCCCCAACCCCATAACCCCCCCATACACCCCAAATCCCCCCCCCCGGCCCCATAACCCCCCCGATAATCCCCCCCACACCCCAATTCCCCCCCCCCCGACCCCATAACCCCCCCCCCGTACTGCGGGAGGCCAGCACGGCCCCGGTGAGCGCCCCGGAGGCGATGGAGTTCCAGGGGTCCTCGCGGCCCCGCAGCCGCACCAGCCCGCAGTCGATGGTGGAGAACAGCCCCCCCCACACCGCGAAGCTGCCTGGCCCCGCCCCCGACACGTCACCGGCAGGCCACGCCCCCTCCGGCCACGCCCACACCCACCCAAACCCCGCCCATATCCAACAAACCCCGCCCACAGCCCCCAAAAACCCACCCAGTGCTGGGCACAGCCCAAGCAGCACCTCCAGGCCCCGCCCGCATCGTTTAAGCCACGCCCATACGCCCTAAGCCCCGCCCACAGCCACCAAACCCCACCCACAGCCCACAAACCCCGCCCACATGCCCCAAACTCCACCCACCGCCATCCCCACCCAGGGCTGGGCACAGCTCAAGAAGCACCTCCAGGCCCCGCCCACTATTTCCAGGCCCCGCCCACTATTTCCAGGCCCCGCCCATAGCGAATAAGCCACGCCCATACTCACAAACCCCGCCCATATCCACCAAACCCCGCCCACATGCCCCAAACCCCGCCCACCACCATCCCCACCCAGGGCTGGGCACAGCCCAGGCAGCACCTCCAGGCCCCGCCCACTCTTTCTAGGCCCCGCCCATAATTCTTAAGCCACGCCCACACCCCCCAAACCCCGCCCCCATCCCCCAAACCCCACCCCCCAGCACCAGCCTGAACCTCTTGGCCACGCCCACCCCTTCAAGACCCCGCCCACAACCCTTAAACCCCACCCACTGCCCTGAAACCACGCCCACACCCCGAGGTCCCACCCACACCCCCTAAGCCACGCCCACCCCCAATAGCCACGCCCACCTCCCATTATCCCCGCCCACACCCCCTAAGCTCAACCCCCAACACCAGCCCTTCCCCTGCAGGCCCCGCCCCCAAGCGCCAAGCCACGCCCCCACACGCCAGACCACGCCTCCCACCAGTCAGTCCACGCCCCCTAACTCAGGCCACGCCCCCTCACCTCCAATCTGCGGCGCCCGCGTGCGGATGGCGCTGGCGCTGCCCCGGAGGCGGTGCCTCAGCCCCTGGGTGGGCGGGATTTGTGATGTCAGGCCCCGCCCACAAAGGGGCGGGGCCACAGTCAGGCCCCTCCCCTGGTGTGTGACGTCATCAGGGGGCAGGGACTCACGGCCGGGGCATTGCGGAAGCCCTTCAGGGCCTGGAAGACGCCGCCCCCGATCACCCCCATGGTGAAGGCGCCGCCGCAGTCATCCACGATGCGCCAGGGGCTGCCGGGAGACCCTACGTAAACACTGGGGCCTGGGGGCCCTACGTAAACACTGGGGGTCCCTACATAAACACTGGGGGTCTGGGGGCCTAAATAAACACTGGGCAGGCCCTATGTAAACATTAGGGGCCTATGTAAACACTGGCGGCCCTACATAAACACCAGGGACTGAGGGCCCTACGTAAACACGGGGGGTCTGGGAGCCCTACGTAAACACTAGGGGTCTGGGGGCCCTATGTAAACACTGGGGGGCCCTACATAAACATTGGGGGTCTGGGAGCCCTATGTAAACACCAAGGGGCCCTATGTAAACATTAAGGGCCTGGGGGTCCCTATGTAAACACTGGGGGCCTGGAGACCCTATATAAACACTGCAGGCCCTACGTAAATAAGACAGACCCTACATAAACACAACAGGCCCCATGTAAACAAAGCAGGCCCTACATAAACACGGGGTCTCCTGCAGACCCTACATAAACACAGGAGACCCTACATAAACACGGGGGGGGCTGCAGACCTTACACAAACAGCAGGGCCCCATGTAAATAAAGCAGGCCCTACATAAACACGCCCCGCCGTTACCAGGGCTCCCGCGCGTACTCCTCCATGGCCGCCTCGCCCCGCCCCCGCCACGTGACGGCGCCCCCATTGGCCGCCAGCTGGGCGGGGGGGCGGCGCCCATTGGCTGCGAGCGGGTCACGCGGCCCGCCGGGCGGCTCCGATTGGCCGCCGGCGGCTCACGTGGTCCGGGCGCCGAGGAGGCCGCGCCGCGAGGTCAGCGAGGGGAGGGGGCAGTTGCCGGGGTAACGGGGGCGTGGTCGGGGAGGGTGGGGTGGTTGCCAGGGTAACGGGGGCGTGGCCTGCGTTGAGCGGGACGGTTGCCAAGGCAACGGGGGGCGGGGGCTGCGCGGGGTTGCCATGACAACAGGGGGCGTGGTCTGCGCGGGGAGCGGGGTTGCCAGGGCAACGGGGGGCGAGGTTACGAGGCGAGCGGCTTCCGGTTCCGCCGGAGGGCGGGACTTCCGTTTTGAGCCCGCCGCTTTCCGGGGCGGTTTCCAGGCGCTCCCGGGGCCTTGCGGGGCCGCCGCCGCCGCGGAGCGCCTGGGGCCCGGGGCCTGGTGCCGGAGGCCGAGGCGATGCCGCTGCCCGTGGCCCTGCAGTCCCGGCTGGCCAAGCGGGGGCTGCTCAAGCACGTGGAGCCCGGTGAGGGGGCCGGAAGGGGCGGGGCGAGGGAGCCGGAAGGGCGGGGTTACCGGGAGAGGGGCGTGTCTTGTTTTTGAGGGGGCGTGGCTTGGCTTGAGGGGGCGTGGTCTGCGTGGGGGCGTGGCCTAACGGAGGGGTGAGGTCTTGGGGGTAGGGGTCTGGGAAGGGGGCGGGGCTTAATGTGAGGGGCGTGGTCTGAAGAGAGGGCGTGGAATGCGTTGGGGGCGGAGCCTGGCCCTTTTGTGGGCGTGGTTTGGCGTTGGGGGCGTGGTCTGGCCTGTGGGTGGAGCAACCCCTGGGGGGGTGTGGCTCCAGGGGGCGGTGCTTGGGGGTGGGGGCGTGGCCTTAGAGCTTGGGGGCGGGGCTAGGCTGGGCGGGAGGACCCAGGGGGCGGGGCTAGGTGGGGCTCTAGATTAAGGGGTGTGGTTTGGGGTTAGTGGGCGGGGCTAGAAGGGGCGTGGATTGAATTAGGGGGCGTGGCTTGGCTCGGGGGGGCGTGGCTTGGTTCAGGGGGGCGTGGCCAGGCTCAGGGGGCGGAGCTAAACCCTCTCTTTGCCCCTCCCCGCAGAGCCGGAGGAGGAGATCATCGCCGAGGACTACGACGACGCCCACGTGGACTACGAGGCCTCGCGGCTGGAGGGGCTGCTCCCCCCCTGGTACAAGGTCATCGACCCCACCTGGTGAGAGCCCCGCCCCCGCGGGCGCTATAGGGGGCGTCCCGGAACCTATAGGGGCCATAAGGACCCGTCCCGGGCGCTATAGGGGCCATAAGAACCTGTCCTGGGTGCTATAGGGGCCATAAAGACCCTACCCTGGGCGCTATAGGGGCCCTAAGGACCCATCCCGGGCGCTATAGGGGCAACAAGGACCTGTCCCGGGCGCTATAGGGGCCATAAGGACCCGTCGTGGGCTCTATAGGGGCCCTAAGGACCCGTCCCGGGCGCTATAGGGGCTGTAAGGACCCGTCCCGGGTGCTATAGGGGCTGTAAGGACCTGTCCCGGGCGCTATAGGGGCCATAAGGACCCGTCCCG
>NW_028137665.1:0-5000 GCF_965140915.1 Aythya marila
CAGGGTTAGGGTTAGGGTTATGGTTAGGGTTAGGGTTAGGGTTAATGTTAGGGTTAGGGTTAGGATTAGGATTAGGGTTAGGATTAGGGTTATGTTTAGCGTTAGGGGTAGGATTTGTGTTAGGGTTAGGGTTAGGGTTAGGGTTACGGTTACGGTTACGGTTAGGATTGAGGTTAGTGTTAGGGTTAGGGTTAGTGTTCTCTTAGATTTAGGGTTAGGGTTAGGGTTAGGGTTAGAGTTAGGGAAAGGGTTACGGTTAGTGTTAGGGTTAGGGTTAGTGTTAGGGTTAGGGTTAGGGTTAGGTTTAGGATTAGTGTTAGGATTAGGGTTACGGTTAGGGTTAGGGTTACGGATAGGGTTAGGGCTAGTGATCTCTTCGGTTTAGGTTTAGGGTTAGGGTTAGTGTTAGGGTTAGGGGTAGGGTTAGGGTTAGGGTTAGGGTTAGGGTTAGGGTTAGGGTTAGGGTTCTCTTGGGCTTAGGGTTAGGGTTAGGGTTATGTTTAGGATTAGGTTAGGGTTAGGGTTAGGGTTAGGGTTAGGGTTAGGGTTATGTTTAGGGTTAGGGTTAGTGTTAGGGTTAGGGTTAGGGTTAGGGTTAGGGTTAGTGTTCTCTTAGGTTTAGGGTTAAGGTTAGGGTTAGGGTTAGGGTTAGGGTTAGGGTTCTCTTAGGGTTACGGTTAGGGTTAGTGTTCTGTTAGGGTTAGGGTTAGGGTTAGTATTAGGTTTACGGTTAGGTTTAGGATTAGGGTTAGGGTTAGGGTTAGGGTTAGTGTTCTCTTAGGTTTAGGATTAAGGTTAGGGTTAGGGTGAGGGTTAGGGTAAGGGTTAGTGTTAGGTTTACGGTTACGGTTAGGGTTCTCTTATGGTTAGGGTTAGGGTTCTCTTAGAGATAGGGTTAGGGTTAGGGTTAGGGTTAGGGTTAGTTTTATGGTTAGGTTAGGTTTACGATTACTGTTCATTTAGTGTTAGGGTTAGGGTTAGGATTAGGGTTAGATTTAGGATTAGAGTTAGGGTTAGGGTTAGGGTTAGGGTTAGGTTTAGGGTTAGGATTAAGGTTAGTGTTAGGGTTAGTGTTAGTGTTCTCTTAGATTTACGGTTAGGGAAAGGGTTAGGGATAGATTAAGGGAAAGGGTTTCAATTAGGGTTAGGCTTAGTGTTAGGGTTAGGGTTAGGGTTCTCTTAGGGTTAGGGTTAGGGTTAGGGTTAGTGTTCTCTTAGGGTTAGGGTTAGGGTTAGGGTTAGTGTTCTCTTGTTAGGGTTAGGGTTAGGGTTAGGGTTAGGGTTAGGATTAGGGTTAGGGTTAGGGTTAGGGTTAGGGTTAGTGTTAGGGTTAGGGTTAGGGTTAGGGTTAGGGTTAGGGTTAGGGTTAGGGTTAGGGTTAGGGTTAGGGTTAGGGTTAGGGTTAGGGTTAGGGTTAGGGTTAGGGTTAGGGTTAGTGATCTCTTAGGTTTAGGTTTAGGGTTAGGGTAAGGGTTAGGGTTAGGGTTAGGGTTAGGGTTAGGGGTAGGGTTAGGTTTAGGGTTCTCTTAGGGTGTGGGTTAGGGTTAGGGTTAGTGTTCTCTTAGGGTTAGGGTTAGGGTTAGGGTTAGGGTTAGGGTTAGGGTTAGGGTTAGGGTTAGGGTTAGGGTTAGGGTTAGGGTTAGGGTTAGGGTTAGGGTTCTCTTGGGGTTAGGGTTAAGGTTAGGGTTCGGGTTAGGTTTAGGGTTAGGGTTAGGGTTAGTGTTCTCTTAGGGTTAGGGTTAAGGTTAGGGATAGGCTTAGGGTTAGGGTTAGGTTTGGGGTTAGGGTTAGGGTTAGGGTTAGTGTTCTCTTAGGCTTTGGGTTAGGGTTAGTGTTAGGGTTATGGTTAGGGTTAGGGTTAGGTTAGGGTTAGGGTTAGGGTTAGTGTTAGGGTTAGGCTTAGGGTTAGGGTTACGGTTAGGGTTAGGGTTAGGGTTAGGGTTAGGTTTTGGGTTAGGTTTAGGTTTAGGGTTAGGGTTAGTTTTAGGATTAGGTTTAGGATTAGCGTTAGAATTAGGGTTAGGGTTAGGGTTCTCTTAGGGTTAGGGTTAGGGTTAGGTTTAGTGTTCTCTTAGGGTTAGGGTTAATGTTAGGGTTAGGGTTAGGGTAAGGTTTAGGGTTAGGGTTAAGGTTAGGGTTAGGGTTAGGCTTAGGGTTAGGGTTAGGGTTAGGGTTAGGGTTAGGGTTAGGGTTAGGGTTAGGGTTAGGGTTATTTTTATGGTTAGGGTTAGGGTTAGGGTTAGGGTTAGGGTTAGTATTCTCTTAGGGTTAGGGTTAGGGTTAGGGTTAGGGTTAGTGTTAAGGTTAGTATTCTCTTAGGGTTAGGGTTAGGGTTAGGGTTAGGGTTAGGGTTAGGGTTAGGGCTAGGGTTAGGTTTACGGTTAGGGTTAGGGTTAGGGTTAGGGTTAGGGTTAGGATTAGTGTTCTCTTATGGTTAGGGTTACGGTTAGGGATAGGGTTAGGGTTAGGGTTAGGATTAGGGTTAGGGTTAGTGTTAGTGTTCTCTTAGGCTTAGGGTTAGGGTTAGGGTTATGGTTAGGGTTAGCTTAGGGTTAGGGTTAGGGTTAGGGTTAGGGTTATGGTTAGGGTGAGGGTTAGGGTTAGGGTTAGGGTTACGGTTACGGTTAGGGTTCTCTTATGGTTAGGGTTAGTGTTCTCTTAGAGATAGGGTTAGGGTTAGGGTTAGGGTTAGTTTTATGGTTAGGTTAGGTTTAGGATTACTGTTCTCTTAGGGTTAGGTTTAGGGTTAGGGTTAGGGTTAGGGTTAGGGTTAGGTTTAGGGTTAGGGTTAGGGTTACGGTTAGGGTTAGGGTTAGGGTTTAGGTTAGGTTTAGGGTTAGGGTTCTCTTAGGGTTAGGGTTAAGGTTAGGGTTAGGGTTAGGTTTAGGGTTAGGGTTAGGGTTAGTGTTCTCTTAGAGTTAAGGTTAGGGTTAGGGTTAGGGTTAGAGTTAGGGAAAGGGTTACGGTTAGGGTTAGGGTTAGGGTAAGGGTTAGGGTTACGGTTAGGTTTAGGTTTAGTGTTAGGGGTAGGGTTAGGGTTAGGGTTAGGGTTAGGGTTAGGGTTAGGATTAAGTTTAGTGTTAGGGTTAGGGTTAGGGTCCTCTTAGGGTTTGGTTTAGGGTTAGGGTTAGTGTTCTCTTAGGGTTAGGGTTAGGGTTAAGGTTAGGGTTAGGTTTAGGGTTAGGGTTAGGGTTAGGGTTAGGGTTACGGTTAGGGTTAGGGTTAGGGTTAGGGTTAGTGTTAGGTTTAGGGTTAGGGTTCGGGTTAGGGTTAGGGTCAGGGTTAGGGTTAGGGTTAGGGTTAGGGTTAGGGATAGTGTAGGGTTAGGGTTAGGATTACGGTTAGGGTTAGGATTAGGGTTAGGTTTAGCGTTAGGGGTAGGGTTTGGGTTATGGTTAGGGTTAGGGTTAGGGTTAGGGTTACGGTTACGGTTAGGATTAAGGTTAGTGTTAAGGTTAGAGTTAGTGTTCTCTTAGAGTTAGGGTTAGGGTTAGGGTTAGAGTTAGAGTTAGGGAAAGGGTTACGGTTAGGGTTAAGGTTAGGGTTAGGGTTAGGGTTAGGGTTAGGGTTCTCTTAGGTTTAGGGTTAGGGTAAGGGTTAGGGTTAGGGTTAGGGGTAGGGTTATGGTTAGGGTTTTCTTAGGGTTTGGGATAGGGTTAGGGTTAGTGTTCTCTTAGGGTTAGGGTTAGGGTTAGTGTTAGGGTTAGGGTTAGGGTTAGGTTTAGGGTTAGGGTTAGGTGTAGGGTTAGGGTTAGGGTTCTCTTAGGGTGTGGGTTAGGGTTAGGGTTAGTGTTCTCTTAGGGTTAGGGTTAGGGTTAGGGTTAGGGTTAGGGTTAGGGTAAGGGTTAGGGTTAGGGTTAAGGTTAGGGTTAGGGTTAGGGTTAGGGTTAGGGTTAGGGTTAGTGTTAGTGTTCTCTTAGAGTTAGGGTTAGAGTTAGGGTTACGGTGAGAGTTAGCGAAAGGGTTACGGTTAGGGTTACGGTTTGGGTTAGATTTAGGGTTAGGTTTAGGGTTAGGGTTAGGGTTCTCTTAGGGTTAGGGTTAGGGTTAGTGATCTCTTAGGTTTAGGTTTAGGGTTAGGGTTAGGGTTAGGGTTAGGGTTCTCTGAGGGTTTGGGTTAGGGTTAGGGTTAGTGTTCTCTTAGGGTTAGAGTTAGGGTTAGGGTTAAGGTTAGGGTTAGGTTTAGGGTTAGGGTTAAGGTTAGGGTTAGGGTTAGGGTTAGGGTTAGGGTTAGGGTTCGGGTTAGGGTTAGTGTTCTCTTAGGTTTAGGGTTAGGGTTAGGGTTAGGGTTAGGGTTAGGGTTAGGGTAAGGGTTAGTGTTAGGTTTACGGTTACGTTTAGGGTTCTCTTATGGTTAGGGTTAGGGTTCTCTTAGAGATAGGGTTAGGGTTAGGGTTAGGGTTAGTTTTATGGTTAGGTTAGGTTTAGGATTACTGTTCTCTTAGGGTTAGGGTTAGGGTTAGGGTTAGGTTTAGGGTTAGGGTTAGATTTAGGATTAGAGTTAGGGTTAGGGTTAGGGTTAGGGTTAGGTTTAGGGTTAGGATTAAGGTTAGTGTTAGGGTTAGTGTTAGTGTTCTCTTAGATTTACGGTTAGGGTTAGGGTTAGGGATAGATTAAGGGAAAGGGTTTCAATTAGGGTTAGGCTTAGTGTTAGGGTTAGGGTTAGGGTTCTCTAAGGGTTAGGGTTAGGGTTAGGGTTAGGGTTAGGGTTAGGGTTAGGGTTAGGGTTAGGGTTAGTGTTCTCTAGTTAGGGTTAGGGTTAGGGTTAGGGTTAGGGTTAGGATTGGGGTTAGGGTTAGGGTTAGGGTTAGGGTTAGGGTTAGGGTTAGGGTTAGGGTTAGGGTTAGGGTTAGGGTTAGGGTTAGGGTTAGGGTTAAGGTTAGGGTTCTCTTAGGGTTAGGGTTAGGGTTAGGGTTAGGGTTAGGGTTAGGGTTAGGGTTAGGGTTAGGGTTAGGGTTAGGGTTAGGGTTCTCTTAGGGTTAGGGTTAGGGTTAGGGTTA
>NW_028137665.1:12500-17500 GCF_965140915.1 Aythya marila
GTTAGGATTAGGGTTACGGTTAGGGTTAGGGTTACGGATAGGGTTAGGGCTAGTGATCTCTTCGGTTTAGGTTTAGGGTTAGGGTTAGTGTTAGGGTTAGGGGTAGGGTTAGGGTTAGGGTTAGGGTTAGGGTTAGGGTTAGGGTTCTCTTGGGCTTAGGGTTAGTGTTAGGGTTATGTTTAGGATTAGGTTAGGGTTAGGGTTAGGGTTAGGGTTAGGGTTAGGGTTAGGGTTATGTTTAGGGTTAGGGTTAGTGTTAGGGTTAGGGTTAGGGTTAGGGTTAGGGTTAGTGTTCTCTTAGGTTTAGGGTTAAGGTTAGGGTTAGGGTTAGGGTTAGGGTTAGGGTTCTCTTAGGGTTACGGTTAGGGTTAGTGTTCTGTTAGGGTTAGGGTTAGGGTTAGGATTAGGTTTACGGTTAGGTTTAGGATTAGGGTTAGGGTTAGGGTTAGGGTTAGTGTTCTCTTAGGTTTAGGATTAAGGTTAGGGTTAGGGTGAGGGTTAGGGTAAGGGTTAGTGTTAGGTTTACGGTTACGGTTAGGGTTCTCTTATGGTTAGGGTTAGGGTTCTCTTAGAGATAGGGTTAGGGTTAGGGTTAGGGTTAGGGTTAGTTTTATGGTTAGGTTAGGTTTACGATTACTGTTCATTTAGTGTTAGGGTTAGGGTTAGGATTAGGGTTAGATTTAGGATTAGAGTTAGGGTTAGGGTTAGGGTTAGGGTTAGGTTTAGGGTTAGGATTAAGGTTAGTGTTAGGGTTAGTGTTAGTGTTCTCTTAGATTTACGGTTAGGGAAAGGGTTAGGGATAGATTAAGGGAAAGGGTTTCAATTAGGGTTAGGCTTAGTGTTAGGGTTAGGGTTAGGGTTCTCTTAGGGTTAGGGTTAGGGTTAGGGTTAGTGTTCTCTTAGGGTTAGGGTTAGGGTTAGGGTTAGTGTTCTCTTGTTAGGGTTAGGGTTAGGGTTAGGGTTAGGGTTAGGATTAGGGTTAGGGTTAGGGTTAGGGTTAGGGTTAGTGTTAGGGTTAGGGTTAGGGTTAGGGTTAGGGTTAGGGTTAGGGTTAGGGTTAGGGTTAGGGTTAGGGTTAGGGATCTCTTAGGGTTAGGGTTAGGGTTAGCGTTAGGGTTAGGGTTAGGGTTAGGTTTAGGGTTAGGGTTAGGGTTAGGGTTAGGTTTAGGGTTAGGGTTAGGGTTAGTGTTTTCTTAGGGTTAGAGTTAGGGTTAGGGATAGGCTTAGGGTTAGGGTTAGGTGTGGGGTTAGGGTTAGGGTTAGGATTACGGTTACTGTTCTCTTAGGCTTAGGGTTAGTGTTAGGGTTATGGTTATGTTTAGGTAAGGGTTAGGGTTAGGGTTAGGGTTAGGGTTAGGATTAGGGTTAGGGTTAGGGTTAGGGTTAGGGTTAGGGTTAGGGTTAGGTTTAGGGTTAGGGTAAGGGTTAGGGTTAGGGTTAGGGTTAGGGGTAGGGTTAGGTTTAGGGTTCTCTTAGGGTGTGGGTTACGGTTAGGGTTAGTGTTCTATTAGGGTTAGGTTTAGGGTTAGGGTTAGGGTTAGGGTTAGGGTTAGGATTAGGGTTAGGGATAGGGTTAGGGTTAGGGTTAGTGATCTCTTAGGTTTAGGTTTAGGGTTAGGGTAAGGGTTAGGGTTAGGGTTAGGGTTAGGGTTAGGGGTAGGGTTAGGTTTAGGGTTCTCTTAGGGTGTGGGTTAGGGTTAGGGTTAGTGTTCTCTTAGGGTTAGGGTTAGGGTTAGGGTTAGGGTTAGGGTTAGGGTTAGGGTTAGGGTTAGGGTTAGGGTTAGGGTTAGGGTTAGGGTTAGGGTTAGGGTTAGGGTTAGGGTTAGGGTTCTCTTGGGGTTAGGGTTAAGGTTAGGGTTCGGGTTAGGTTTAGGGTTAGGGTTAGGGTTAGTGTTCTCTTAGGGTTAGGGTTAAGGTTAGGGATAGGCTTAGGGTTAGGGTTAGGTTTGGGGTTAGGGTTAGGGTTAGGGTTAGTGTTCTCTTAGGCTTTGGGTTAGGGTTAGTGTTAGGGTTATGGTTAGGGTTAGGGTTAGGTTAGGGTTAGGGTTAGGGTTAGTGTTAGGGTTAGGCTTAGGGTTAGGGTTACGGTTAGGGTTAGGGTTAGGGTTAGGGTTAGGGTTAGGTTTTGGGTTAGGTTTAGGTTTAGGGTTAGGGTTAGTTTTAGGATTAGGTTTAGGATTAGCGTTAGAATTAGGGTTAGGGTTAGGGTTCTCTTAGGGTTAGGGTTAGGGTTAGGTTTAGTGTTCTCTTAGGGTTAGGGTTAAGGTTAGGGTTAGGGTTAGGGTAAGGTTTAGGGTTAGGGTTAAGGTTAGGGTTAGGGTTAGGCTTAGGGTTAGGGTTAGGGTTAGGGTTAGGGTTAGGGTTAGGGTTAGGGTTAGGGTTAGGGTTATGTTTATGGTTAGGGTTAGGGTTAGGGTTAGGGTTAGGGTTAGGGTTAGGGTTAGTATTCTCTTAGGGTTAGGGTTAGGGTTAGGGTTAGGGTTAGTGTTAAGGTTAGTATTCTCTTAGGGTTAGGGTTAGGGTTAGGGTTAGGGTTAGGGTTAGGGTTAGGGCTAGGGTTAGGTTTACGGTTAGGGTTAGGGTTAGGGTTAGGGTTAGGGTTAGGATTAGTGTTCTCTTATGGTTAGGGTTACGGTTAGGGATAGGGTTAGGGTTAGGGTTAGGGTTAGGATTAGGGTTAGGGTTAGTGTTAGTGTTCTCTTAGGCTTAGGGTTAGGGTTAGGGTTATGGTTAGGGTTAGCTTAGGGTTAGGGTTAGGGTTAGGGTTAGGGTTATGGTTAGGGTGAGGGTTAGGGTTAGGGTTAGGGTTACGGTTACGGTTAGGGTTCTCTTATGGTTAGGGTTAGTGTTCTCTTAGAGATAGGGTTAGGGTTAGGGTTAGGGTTAGTTTTATGGTTAGGTTAGGTTTAGGATTACTGTTCTCTTAGGGTTAGGTTTAGGGTTAGGGTTAGGGTTAGGGTTAGGGTTAGGGTTAGGGTTAGGGTTAGGGTTACGGTTAGGGTTAGGGTTAGGGTTTAGGTTAGGTTTAGGGTTAGGGTTCTCTTAGGGTTAGGGTTAAGGTTAGGGTTAGGGTTAGGTTTAGGGTTAGGGTTAGGGTTAGTGTTCTCTTAGAGTTAAGGTTAGGGTTAGGGTTAGGGTTAGAGTTAGGGAAAGGGTTACGGTTAGGGTTAGGGTTAGGGTAAGGGTTAGGGTTACGGTTAGGTTTAGGTTTAGTGTTAGGGGTAGGGTTAGGGTTAGGGTTAGGGTTAGGGTTAGGATTAAGTTTAGTGTTAGGGTTAGGGTTAGGGTCCTCTTAGGGTTTGGTTTAGGGTTAGGGTTAGTGTTCTCTTAGGGTTAGGGTTAGGGTTAAGGTTAGGGTTAGGTTTAGGGTTAGGGTTAGGATTAGGGTTAGGGATAGTGTAGGGTTAGGGTTAGGATTACGGTTAGGGTTAGGATTAGGGTTAGGTTTAGCGTTAGGGGTAGGGTTTGGGTTATGGTTAGGGTTAGGGTTAGGGTTAGGGTTACGGTTACGGTTAGGATTAAGGTTAGTGTTAAGGTTAGAGTTAGTGTTCTCTTAGAGTTAGGGTTAGGGTTAGGGTTAGAGTTAGAGTTAGGGAAAGGGTTACGGTTAGGGTTAGGGTTAGGGTTAGGGTTAGGGTTAGGGTTAGGGTTCTCTTAGGTTTAGGGTTAGGGTAAGGGTTAGGGTTAGGGTTAGGGGTAGGGTTATGGTTAGGGTTTTCTTAGGGTTTGGGATAGGGTTAGGGTTAGTGTTCTCTTAGGGTTAGGGTTAGGGTTAGTGTTAGGGTTAGGGTTAGGGTTAGGTTTAGGGTTAGGGTTAGGTGTAGGGTTAGGGTTAGGGTTCTCTTAGGGTGTGGGTTAGGGTTAGTGTTAGTGTTCTCTTAGGGTTAGGGTTAGGGTTAGGGTTAGGGTTAGGGTTAGGGTAAGGGTTAAGGTTAGGGTTAAGGTTAGGGTTAGGGTTAGGGTTAGGGTTAGGGTTAGGGTTAGTGTTAGTGTTCTCTTAGAGTTAGGGTTAGAGTTAGGGTTACGGTGAGAGTTAGCGAAAGGGTTACGGTTAGGGTTACGGTTTGGGTTAGTTTTAGGGTTAGGTTTAGGGTTAGGGTTAGGGTTCTCTTAGGGTTAGGGTTAGGGTTAGTGATCTCTTAGGTTTAGGTTTAGGGTTAGGGTTAGGGTTAGGGTTAGGGTTCTCTGAGGGTTTGGGTTAGGGTTAGGGTTAGTGTTCTCTTAGGATTAGAGTTAGGGTTAGGGTTAAGGTTAGGGTTAGGTTTAGGGTTAGGGTTAAGGTTAGGGTTAGGGTTAGGGTTAGGGTTAGGGTTAGGGTTCGGGTTAGGGTTAGGGTCAGGGTTAGGGTTAGGGTTATGGTTAGGGTTAGGGTTAGGGTTAGTGTTAGGGTTAGGGTTAGGGTTAGGATTAGGATTAGGGTTAGGATTAGGGTTATGTTTAGCTTTAGGGGTAGGGTTTGGGTTAGGGTTAGAGTTAGGGTTAGGGTTAGGGTTACGGTTACGGTTAGGATTAAGGTTAGTGTTAGGGTTAGGGTTAGGGTTAGGGTTAGAGTTAGGGAAAGGGTTACGGTTAGGGTTAGGGTTAGGGTTAGTGTTAGGGTTAGGGTTAGGGTTAGGTTTAGGGTTAGTGTTAGGATTAGGGTTAAGGTTAGGGTTAGGGTTAGTGTTAGGGTTAGGGTTCTCTTAGGGTTAGGGTTAGGGTTAGTGTTCTGTTAGGGTTAGGGTTAGGGTTAGGGTTAGTTTTACGGTTAGGTTTAGGATTAGGGTTAGGGTTAGTGTTAGGGTTAGTGTTCTCTTAGGTTTAGGGTTAAGGTTAGGGTTAGGGTTAGGGTAAGGGTTAGTGTTAGGTTTACGGTTACGGTTAGGGTTCTCTTATGGTTAGGGTTAGGGTTCTCTTAGAGATAGGGTTAGGGTTAGGGTTAGGGTTAGGGTTAGTTTTATGGTTAGGTTATGTTTAGGATTACTGTTGTTTTAGGGTTAGGTATAGGGTAAGGGTTAGGG
>NW_028137665.1:27500-30000 GCF_965140915.1 Aythya marila
TCTCTTAGGGTTAGGGTTAGGGTTAGTGATCTCTTAGGTTTAGGTTTAGGGTTAGGGTAAGGGTTAGGGTTAGGGTTCTCTGAGGGTTTGGGTTAGGGTTAGGGTTAGTGTTCTCTTAGGGTTAGAGTTAGGGTTAGGGTTAAGGTTAGGGTTAGGTTTACGGTTAGGGTTAAGGTTAGGGTTAGGGTTAGGGTTAGGGTTAGGGTTCGGGTTAGGGTTAGGGTCAGGGTTACGGTTAGGGTTATGGTTAGGGTTAGGGTTAGGGTTAGTGTTAGGGTTAGGGTTAGGATTAGGATTAGGGTTAGGATTAGGGTTATGTTTAGCTTTAGGGGTAGGGTTTGGGTTAGGGTTAGAGTTAGAGTTAGGGTTAGGGTTACGGTTACGGTTAGGATTAAGGTTAGTGTTAGGGTTAGGGTTAGGTTTAGGGTTAGAGTTAGGGAAAGGGTTACGGTTAGGGTTAGGGTTAGGGTTAGTGTTAGTGTTAGGGTTAGGGTTAGGTTTAGGGTTAGTGTTAGGATTAGGGTTAAGGTTAGGGTTAGGGTTAGTGTTAGGGTTAGGGTTCTCTTAGGGTTAGGGTTAGGGTTAGTGTTCTGTTAGGGTTAGGGTTAGGGTTAGGGTTAGTTTTACGGTTAGGTTTAGGATTAGGGTTAGGGTTAGTGTTAGGGTTAGTGTTCTCTTAGGTTTAGGGATAAGGTTAGGGTTAGGGTTAGGGTAAGGGTTAGTGTTAGGTTTACGGTTACGGTTAGGGTTCTCTTATGGTTAGGGTTAGGGTTCTCTTAGAGATAGGGTTAGGGTTAGGGTTAGGGTTAGGGTTAGTTTTATGGTTAGGTTAGGTTTAGGATTACTGTTGTCTTAGGGTTAGGGTTAGGGTTAGGGTTAGGTTTAGGGTTAGGATTAAGGTTAGTGTTAGGGTTAGTTTTAGCCTTCTCTTAGATTTACGGTTAGGGTTAGGGTTAGGGATAGGTTAAGGGAAAGGGTTTCAATTAGGGTTAGGCTTAGTGTTAGGGTTAGGGTTAGGGTTCTCTTAGGGTTAGGGTTAGGGTTAGGGTTAGTGTTCTCTTAGGGTTAGGGTTAGGGTTAGGGTTAGGTTTAGGCTAAGGGTTAGGGTTAGGGTTAGGGTTAGTGTTCTCTTGTTAGGGTTAGGGTTAGGGTTAGGGTTAGGGTTAGGATTAGGGTTAGGGTTAGGGTTAGGGTTAGGGTTAGGGTTAGGGTTAGGGTTAGGGTTAGGGTTAGGGTTCTCTTAGGGTTAGGGTTAGGGTTAGGGTTAGGTTTAGGGTTGGGGTTAGGGTTAGGGTTAGGGTTAGGGTTAGGGTTAGGGTTAGGGTTAGGGTTAGGGTTAGTGTTCTCTTAGGGTTAGAGTTAGGGTTAGGGATAGGCTTAGGGTTAGGGTTAGGTGTGGGATTAGGGTTAGGGTTAGGATTACGGTTACTGTTCTCTTAGGCTTAGGGTTAGTGTTAGGGTTATGGTTAGGGTTAGGTAAGGGTTAGGGTTAGGGTTAGGGTTAGGGTTAGGGTTAGGGTTAGGTTTAGTGTTCTCTTAGGGTTAGGGTTAGGGTTAGGTTTAGATTTAGGGTTAGGGTTAGGGTTAGGGTTAGGTTTAGGGTTAGGGTTAGGGTTAGGGTTGGGGTTAGGGTTACGGTTAGGGTTAGTATTCTCTTAGGGTTAGGGTTAGGGTTAGGGTTAGGGTTAGGGTTAGGGTTAGGGTTAGGGTTAGGGTTAGGGTTAGGGTTAGGGTTAGGGTTAGGGTTAGGGTTAGGGTTAGGGTTAGGGTTAGTTTTCTCATAGGCTTAGGATTAGGGTTAGTGTTAGGGTTATGGTTAGGTTTAGGGTTAGGGTTAGGGTTAGTTTTAGGGTTAGGTTAAGGATTAGCGTTAGGGTTAGGGTTTAGTGTTAGGTTTCTCTTAGGGTTAGGGTTAGGGTTAGGGTTAGGGTTAGGGTAAGGGTTAGGATTAGGGTTAGGGTTAAGGTTAGGGTTAGGGTTAGAGTTAGGGTTAGCGTTAGGTTTAGGATTAGCGTTAGGGTTAGTGTTAGGGTTAGGGTTCTCTTAGGGTTAGGGTTAAGATTAGAGTTAGGGTTAGGGTTAGGGTAAGGGTTAGGGTTATGGTTAAGTTTAGGGTTAGGGTTAGGGTTAGGGTTAGGGTTAGGGTTAGGGTTAGGGTTAGGGTTAGTGATCTCTTAGGTTTAGGTTTAGGGTTAGGGTAAGGGTTAGGGTTAGGGTTAGGGTTAGGGGTAGGGTTAGGTTTAGGGTTCTCTTAGGGTGTGGGTTAGGGTTAGGGTTAGTGTTCTCTTAGGGTTAGGGTTAGGGTTAGGGTTAGGGTTAGGGTTAGGTTTAGGGTTATGGTAAGGGTTAGGGTTGGGGTTAGGGTTAGGGTTTGGGTTAGTATTGTCTTAGGGTTAGGGTTAAGGTTAGGGTTAGGGTTAGGGTTAGGGTTAGGGTTAGGGTTAGGGTTAGGGTTAGGGTTAGGGTTAGGGTTAGGGTTAGGGTTCTCTTAGGGTTAGGG
>NW_028137665.1:42500-45000 GCF_965140915.1 Aythya marila
GTTAGGGTTAGGTTTAGGGTTAGGGTTATGGTTAGGGTTAGGGTTAGGGATAGTATTCTCTTAGGGTTAGGGTTAGGGTTAGGGTTAGGGTTAGGGTTAGGGTTAGGGTTAGGGTTAGGGTTAGGGTTAGGGTTAGGGTTAGGGTTAGGGTTAGGGTTAGGGTTAGGGTTAGGCTTAGTGTTCTCTTAGGTTTAGGGTTACGGTTAGGGATAGGGTTAGGGTTAGGGTTAGGTTTAGGGTTAGGGTCAGGGTAAGGGTTATGGTTAGGGTTAGGTTAGGGTTAGGGTTAGGGTTAGGGTTAGGGTTAGGTTTAGGGTTAGTGTTAGGGTTAGGGTTACGGTTAGGGTTAGGGTTAGGGTTAGGGTTAGGGTTAGGGTTAGTGATCTCTTAGGTTTAGGTTTAGGGTTAGGGTTAGTATTAGGGTTAGGGTTAGGGTTAGGGTTCTCTTAGGGTTAGGGTTAGGGTTAGGGTTAGGGTTCGGGTTAGGGTTAGGGTTAGGGTTAGGGTTGGGGTTAGGGTTAGGGTTAGTGATCTCTTAGGTTTAGGTTTAGGGTTAGGGTTAGTGTTAGGGTTAGGGTTAGGGTTAGGGTTCTCTTAGGTTTAGGTTTAGGGTTAGGGTAAGGGTTAGGGTTAGGGTTAGGGTTAGGGGTAGGGTTAGGGGTAGGGTTCTCTTAGGGTAAGGGTTAGGGTTAGGGTTAGGGTTAGGGTTAGGGTTAGGGTTAGGGTTAGGGTTAGGGTTAGTGTTATGGTTAGCGTTACGTTTAGCGTTAGGGTTAGGGTTAGTTTTAGGGTTAGTGATTTCTTAGGTTTACGTTTAGGGTTAGGGTTAGGGTTAGGGTTAGGGTTAGGGTTAGGGTTATGGTTAGGGTTAGGGTTAGAGTTAGTGTTCTCTTAGGGTTAGGGTTAGGGTTATTGATAGGGTTAGGGTTAGGTTTAGGGTTAGGGTTAGGGTTAGGGTTAGGGTTCTCTTAGGGTTAGTGTTAGGGTTAGGATTAGGTTTAGGGTTAGGTTTAGGCTTAGGCTTAGGCTTAGGGTTAGGGTTAGGGTTAGGATTACGGTTAGGGTTAGTGTTAGGGTTAGAGTTAGGATTAGGATTAGGGTTAAGATTAGGGTCAGGTTTAGCGTTAGGGGTAGGGTTTGGGTTAGGTTTAGGGTTAGGGTTAGGGTTAGGGTTAGGGTTACGTTTAGGGTTAGGGTTAGGGTTAGGGTTAATGTTAGGTTTAGGATTAGGGTTCGGGTTAGGGTTAGGTTTAGGGTTAGGGTTAGGGTTAAGGTTAGGGTTAGGGTTAGTGTTCTCTTAGGGTTAGGGTTAGGTTTAGGGTTAGGGTTAGGGTTAGGGTTAGGGTTAGGATTAAGGTTAGTGTTAGGGTTAGTGTTAGGGTTAGGGTTAGTGTTCTCTTAGAGTTAGGGTTAGGGTTAGGGTTAGAGTTAGGGAAAGGGTTACGGTTAGGGTTAGGGTTAGGGTTTGGGTAAGTGTTAGGGTTAGGGTTAGGGTTAGGGTTAGGGTTAGTGTTAGGGTTAGGGTTAGGGTTAGGGTTAGGGTTAGGGTTAGGGTTAGGGTTAGGGTTAGGGTTAGGTTTAGGGTTAGGGTTAGGTTTATTGATAAGGTTAGGGTTAGGTTGAGGGTTAGGGTTAGGGTTAGGGTTAGGGTTAGGGTTACGTTTAGTGATCTCTTAGGTTTAGGTTTAGGGTTAGGGTTAGTGTTAGGGTTAGGGTTATGGTTAGGATTAAGGTTAGGGTTAGGGTTAGTGTTCTCTTAGGATTAGGGTTAGGGTTAGCTTTAGGGTTAGGGTTAGGGTTAGGTTTAAGGTTAGGGTTAGGGTTAGTGTTAGTGTTCTCTTAGGGTTAGAGTTAGGGTTAAGTTTAGGGTTAGGATTAAGGTTAGTGTTAGGGTTAGGGTTAGGTTTAGGGTTAGTGTTAAAGAAAGGGTTACCGTTAGGGTTAGGTTTAAGGTTAGTGTTAGGGTTAGGGTTAGGGTTAGGGTTAGGGTTAGGGTTAGGGTTAGGGTTAGGGTTAGGGTTATTGTTATGGTTAGAGTTACGGTTAGCGTTAGGGTTAGGGTTAGGTTTAGGGTTAGTGATCTCTTAGGTTTACGTTTAGGGTTAGGGTTAGGGTTAGGGTTAGGGTTAGGGTTACCGTTAGGTTTAGGGTTAGGGTTAGGGTTAGGGTTAGGGTTAGTGTTCTCTTAGGGTTAGGGTTAGGGTTATTGATAGGGTTAGGGTTAGGTTTAGGTTTAGGGTTAGGGTTAGGGTTAGGGGTTAGGGTTAGGGTTAGGGTTAGGTTTAGTGATCTCTTAGGTTTAATTTTAGGGTTAGGGTAAGGGTTAGGGTTAGGGTTAGGGGTAGAGTTAGGGTTAGGGTTCTCTGAGGGTTTGGGTTAGGGTTAGGGTTAGTGTTCTCTTAGGGTTAGGGTTAGGGTTAGGGTTAGGGTTATGGTTAGGTTTAGGGTTAGGGTTAGGGTTAGGGTTAGGGTTAGGGTTAGGGTTAGGTTTAGGGTTAGG
>NW_028137664.1:0-27057 GCF_965140915.1 Aythya marila
GTCCCCCCCCGGCCCCCCCCAGCCCCACACCAGCTGGCGGCACCGCATGAGGTCCGGCTGCCGGGGGCACGCCGCCAGCCCCAATCCCAACCCTGCCCCACAGCGTGTGGGCCGAGACCCCCCCCGGACCCCCCCCCACGACCCCCAGCCCTCCCCTGGGGGCAGCTGGGGGCTGGGGGGGGAGGTTTGGGTTTTTTTTTTTAGGGGGGTCCCCAAGTTTTGGGGGGGTGTTGGGGGCTGGCACGGGGCCGCGGCTGCTCCGGCGGGCGGCCAGGAGGGTGCTGGGGGGGGGGCGGGAGGGGAAATGTGGGGCTGGGGGTTGTAGGGCTGGGAAATATTTGGGGCAGGGGTGTGTGGGGCTGGGGACACACATTTAGGGCCATGCACACGTATGTGGGGCTGTGCACACGCATGTAGGGCGATGCACGCACATTTAGGGCCATGCACGCCTATTTAGGGCCGTGCACGCTCATATGGGACCATGCACACGCATGTGGGGCCACGCACACACATATAGGGCCATGCACACACATATAGGGCCATGCACACACATTTAGGGCCGTGCATGCACATTTAGGGCCGTGCACACACATTTGGTGCCATGCACACTCATATGGGGCCGTGCACTCCTGTTTGGGGCCATGCACACCTATTTAGGGCCATGCACACTCATATGGGGCCATGCACACACCCATGGGGCCATGCACACACATTTGGGGCCGTGCACACCCTTGTGGGGCCGTGCACACTCATATGGGGCCATGCACACCTATTTAGGGCCATGCACACTCTTTTGGGTCGTGCACACCTATATGGGGCTGTGCACACATTTGGGGCCATGCACACCCATTTAGGGCCATGCACACTCATATGGGGCTGTGCACACTCATATGGGACTGTGCACACCCATGGGGCCATGCACACATATTTGGGGCCATGCACAAGTGTTTGGGACCACGCACACTCATATGGGGCCGTGCACACATTTGGGGCCATGCACACCCATTTAGGGCCATGCACAATCATATGGGGCCGTGCACACCCTTGTGGGGCCGTGCACACTCATATGGGGCCATGCACACACATTTGGGGCCATGCACAAGTGTTTGGGACCACGCACACTCATATGGGGCCGTGCACACATTTGGGGCCATGTACACCTATTTAGGGCTATGCACGCACATTTAGGCTCATATGGGGCCATGTACACGCATATGGGGCCATGCATGCACATTTGGGGCCGTGCACACCCATGGGGCCACGCACACACATATGGGGCTGTGCACACTCATATGGGGCCATGCACACCTATTTAGGGCCATGCACACCTATTTAGGGCCATGCACAATCATATGGGGCCGTGCACATCCTTGTGGGGCCAAGCACACTCATATGGGGCCATGCACTCCTGTTTGGGGCCATGCACACCTATTTAGGGCCATGCACACTCATATGGGGCCACACACACTCATATAGGGCCATGCACACATATTTGGGGCCATGCACACATATTTGGGGCCATGCACACATATTTGGGGCCATGCACACCCATTTAGGGCCGTGCACACCCACGGGGCCGTGCTGCCTCGTGCCAGCCCCCATGCACCCCCCTACCACCGGGTGTTTTGGGGTCCCCAGTGCTGGGAGGGGGCACCCGACCCCCCCCCTGTTCCCCCCCCTAATGGGGACACCCCCCCCTTGTCCCCCCCATCCCCACTGCAGCTCGGCCGCATCCCGCAGCGCCCGGGGCTTTTCTGGGGCAAAAAAGCGCGGAATTGGTAAAAGCGGCGCGGGGGGGGCCCGGCTGCCCCCAGCCCCGCGGCGGCCGCGGGACAAAAGGGTCCGGACAAAGGGGCTGACGTCAGGGGGGGGCAGGGGGGGGCTGCCACCCGCTTATGGGGTCGCGGGGGGGCTGCGGGGCTGCCACCGGCACGGCTCCTACCAGGGCCCCTGTCCCCAAACGCCCCCGTTCCCAAATTCCGGCCCCAAATCCTGCACCCCAAAACCCCCCAATTTCAAATTCCCCAGCCCCAAATCCCCCCGACCCCAAATCCCCCGACCCCAAATTCCCCGACCCCAAATCCCAGCCCCAAATCCTGCACCCCAAAACCCCCTGACCCCAAATCCCCAGCCCCAAATTCCCCAACCCCAAATCCCTCCCGACCCCAAATCCCAGCCCCAAATCCCCCCAATTCCAAATTCCCCAGCCCCAAATCCTGTCCCAAAATCCCCTGTCCCCAAATTCTGCACCCCAAATCCCCCCGACCACAAATTCCCCCATCCCCAAATTCCCCAACCCCAAATCCTGCCCCTCAGATCCCCCCAATTCCCAAATTCCCCTTCCCTAAATTCCCCGACCCCAAATCCTGCACCCCAAAACATTCCCAGCCCCAAATCCCGGCCCCAAATCCCCCCAATTCCAAAATTCCCCGTCCCCAAATCCCCCCGTCCCCAAATTCTGCACCCCAAATCCCCCAACCCCAAATCCCCTTGATCCCAAATCCCAGCTGGGAACGTTTTGGGGACGTTTGGGGGACATTTAGGGGACGCTTTGGGGCTGTTTCGGGGACATTTGGAGGATATTTTGGGGGGACGTTTTGGGACGTTTGGGGGCACATTTTTGGGGCACATTTAGGGGGACATTTTGGGGCTGTTTTGGGGACATTTTGGGGTCATTTTTGGGCACAATTTTGGGGACATTTTGGGGCTGTTTCAGGGACATTTGGGGGTCATTTGGGGGCACCATTTTGGGGACATTTTTGGGCACCGTTTTGGGGACATTTTGGGGCCGTTTTGGTTCATTTTGGGGCCGTTTCGGGCCGGGAACCCTGGGAGCTGTGCGTGTGCCCGGTCGTGCCCAGCCTCGCACGCTCTTGTGCACACCCTCGCCCCCCCCCCCCGTGGCACACGGGGCCGTGCACACTTGTGCCCGTCGTGCCCCGGGCGCCCTTGCACGCTCACCCCGTGGCTTTGCACACCCGGGGGGGGCCCTTGCACGCCCCCTGCCCCTGCTCGTGCACCCCCCGCACCCCCCGCACCCTTGCACACTCACCCCGTGCATTTGCACCACTGCCCCCATGTGCACGAGGCCCCTTGCACACTTACACCATTTACACCATTTACACCATTTACACCATTTACACCATCCTCCTGCCCCCCCCCCCCATTTACACGTGGCCCTGCACCCCCCTTGCACCATTTACACCAGGGTTTTGCACACCCCTGCCCCCCCGCCCCCATTTGCACGTGGCCCCTTGCACACTTGCACCATTTACACCATTTTCCTGCCCCCCCCCCCCCCCCGTTTACACCCCTGCCCCTGCCCCCCCTGCCTGGATCCGTGCCTCGGGACCCCCCGGCCCTCCCTGGACCCCCCAGACCCCTTGGACCCCCCGGACCCCCTGGAACCCCCCCCCGGACCCCCCCAGACCCCCCATGGACCCCCCCAAACCCCTCGGACCCCCCACGGACGCCCTGGAACCCCCCTGGGACCCCCCAGACCCCCCGGACCCCCCAGACCCCCTGCAACCCCCCCCGGACCCCCCCAGACCCCCCCCGGGACCCCCCCGGACCCCCACAGACCCCTTGAACCCCCCCAGACCCCCCATGGACCCCCTCAGACCCCTCAGACCCCCTGCCCCCCCCCATCCCCCCTGAACGCCCCCCCCATCCCCCCCCATCCCCCCCACCCCTGGGGTCCCGATCCCGGCCGTGCCCCCCCGGCTGGCAGCGAATCGGTGCGGAATCGGTAAAATCGGTGAATGGGTGAATCAGACCTTCCTCCCCACCCCCCCCCCCCCTCGCCTTCCTCCTCCTCCTCCTCCTCCCCCTCCCCTCCCCCTCCCCTCCCCCCCCCCCCCACCCCCCCCTCCCTCCCCAGCTTATTTTAGCCGTAACCCCGCGAGGAGGAGGAGGAGGAGGAGGAGGAGGAGGAGGAGGAGGAAGAGCAGGGAGCGCAGCCCCCATCCTCATCCTCATCATCCCCATCCTCATCCTCACCTTCATCCCCCCCTTCACCCCCAATGGGGGGGTGGCGGCCGAGCCCCCCGACCCCCAATTTGCTCCACCCGGCCCCCCGCCGGGCTTGGCTGCGCCCCACGCCGAGATGATGATGCGGGGCTGAGGCCGAAGGCTCCGCCACCAGTCCCACCAGTAGCACCAGTAGCACCAGTAGCAGCGCTGGGCGCAGCGGCGGACGGGGCCAGCGGCGGAGCGGCACCGGTGGCCACCAGCGGCTGCAACTGGGAGAGAACTGGGCCGGCACTGGGAGAGAACTGGGCCGGCACTGGGAGAGAACTGGGCCAGCACTGGGAGGAACTGGGCCAGCACTGGGTGGAACTGGGCCAGCACTGGGAGGAACTGGGCCAGCACTGGACCAGCACCGGGCAGAACTGGGCAGCACCGCACCGGCACCGGCAGCACCGCACCAGTAACAGACCAGTACGGACCAGTAACGGACCGCTACGGGACCAGTAGCCGACCACTACGGGACCAGTAGCCGACCAGTAGCGCACCAGTACGGACCAGTACGGACCAGTACCGGCCGCAGCGATGCCGGCGTGAGAGCGGCCGGAGCCCCCGGAGAGCCGGGGGGGGGCTTGGAACCCAGAGAAAATTTTTCGGGGGGGGGTCGCCCCCCTTTTGGGCCGTTTCCACGCGTTTTTGGGGGCCGCTTTCTATTTTTGGGGGGTTTCTATTTCCGGGGGGGGGGGCGCGATTTCTATTTTTGGGGGGGAGGGGGGGGGCGCGATTTCTATTTTTGGGGCTTTTTTGCCGTGTCTGATTTTTTGCTTTTTTTTTTTTTTTCCTGCAGGGGGGGGGGGGGAGACACGACCCCAATTCCCTTTCCCTATCGCGGGGGGGGGGTGGGGGGGGTCCCAATTTTTTTTTAATTTTAATTTTTTAAATTTTTAATTTTTTTTTTTTTTTTGCTGCCCCCGGGCTTTTTTTTTTTTTTTTTTTTTTTTTATATTTTGGGGCGGGCGCCGCGGGGGGGGGGGGGGGGCCGCGCTGCGCCGCTGCGCCGAACCCGCTGAGCCCAGCAGATTTTCGGCCCCCCCCCCTCGCTTTCCCCCCCCCAACCCCCTTAGGGGGCTGCCCCCCCCCTCCTCACCCCCCCACCCCTTCCTCACCCCCCCCCTCCTTTCTCCAGCCTCTCCCCCCCCCCCAAAAGCCCCCCCTCTATTTTTTTAGGAGGGGGGACACGCACTCGGCCCCCCCCCCCACCCAGGGGGGCTCCTCTATTTTTATTTTGGGGGGGGACCGAGGGGGTTGCTGCCCCCCCCCTCCACCTCCCGCTGCATTGGGGGCATCCCCCCCCCCTCAATACCTCCTCTTACCCCCCCCACCCCCCCTTTTTTTTCCCAGGGGGGTGCCCCCCCCACCTCCCCCTTTTTTTTAATTTTTTAATTTTTTATTATTTATTATTTTTATTATTTATTATTTTTTATTTTTTATTATTTTTTATTATTTATTATTATTTTTATTTTTTATTATTTTTTATTTTAATTTTTATTTTTTATTTTTAATTTTTTAATTATTTTTTTAATTTTATTTTTATTTTTATTATTTTCTATTATTTTTTATTTCTTTTTTTTTCCCGGGGGGGGCCTCCCATCTCCCCTCCCTCACCGAGGAGCGGACGAGGGTGTGTGTGTGGGGGGGGGGGGCGCACGAGGATGCCCCCCGCACCCACCACCACCACCACCCCCCCCTCCACCCCCACCCCCACCACCACCCCCTAACGCTCCCCCCCTCCCCAACAGGGGCATCCCATGGGATGTGAGGCCCCCCCCACAACACCGTGACCCCCCCCCCCCCCAAAAAAAACCCAAAAAACCCCCCCCACACCCCAAAATTTTCCCTCCTCCATGGCTCGCTTCGGCGACGAAGCTCCCGCTCGCTATGGGGCGGGCGGCCCCCCCGGCCCCAATACGGCTGCTGGGGGGGGTCGGGGTGCCGGGGGGGTCCGTCAGGGTGGCGGTGGGCCCCCCCCCGCCCCGGGGGGGCACCGTTTGTACAAGCAGTCGATGGCTCAGCGCGCCCGCACCATGGCCCTCTACAACCCCATCCCCGTGCGCCAGAACTGCCTGACCGTCAACCGCTCGCTCTTCCTCTTCAGCGAGGACAACGTGGTGAGGAAATACGCCAAAAAGATCACCGAATGGCCATATCCTTTCGGGACCCCCCCCCCGAGACCCCCCCCCGTCTTGAGACCCCCCCCCCTACTCTTGAGACCCCCCCCCCAATGGGTATGGGATCCCCTCTCCTGGGTTTGGGACCCCCTCCCCGCTTCGGGACGCCGTCGCGGTTTTGGGGGTTTTCGGCCCCCTCCGAGGTCTGTCTCGGTTTTGAGGCGTTTTTTGGGGGGTGGATGTGAGGGGGAAGGGGGGGGGGTTTGGGGGTCGTTGTTGTCGTTTTGGGGTCTCTGTTCTTGGCCTGGGGTCCCCGTGCTTGGCTTGGGGTCTCTGTTTCCACTCCTGGGGTCTCCGTCCCTCTCCTGGGGTTCCCAGCCTGGTCCTGGGGTCCCCGTCCCCATTCTGGGGTCCCTGTCCCTCTCCTGGGGTCTCCAACCCTCTCCTGGGGTCCGTCCCCATTCCGGGGTCTCCACCCCTCTCCTGGGGTCCCCATCCCCATCCTGGAGTCCCCGTCCCTGTCCTGGGGTCCCCAGCCTGGTCCTGGGGTCTCCAACCCTCTCCTGGGGTCCCTGTCCCCATTCCGGGGTCCCCATCCCCTTTTTGGGGTCCCTGTCCTGGGGTCCCCAGCCTGGTCCTGGGGTCCCCATCCCTCTCCTGGGGTCCCCGTCCCCATTCTGGGGTCCCTGTCCCACTCCTGGGGTCCCCATCCCCATTCTGAGGTCCCCATCCCTGTTCCTGTCCCCTTGACCCTATTCCAGGTCCCCATCCCCAAAATGGGGTCCCTGGCCCCATGCACCACGTCCCCAGCCTGCTCCTGGGGCCCCAACCCAGTTCTGGGGTCCCCATCCCTCTTCTGGGGTCCCCGTCCCCGTCCTGGGGTCCCCAGCCTGCTCCTGGGGTCCCCATCCCCATCTTGGGGTCCCCGTCCCCATTCCGGGTCCTCGTCCCCATTCCCATCCCCTTGACCCTGTTCCAGTTCCCCATCCCCCAAATGGGGTCCCCGTCCCCCCGCCCTGCACCACGTCCCTGTCCCTAAAGCAGGGTCCCCGTCCCCAACCCCGTGCCACATCCCCCTTCCCTTCCCTTCCCCTTGACCTGTTTTGGGTCCCCGTCCCCCAAAATGGGGTACCTGTCCCCAAAACGGGGTCCCCAGCCCCATTCCCATCCCCTTGGCCTGCTCTGAGTCCCCATCCCTAAAATGGGATCTCGTCCCCAAAACGGGGTCCTCGTCCCCCTGCCCTGCACCAGGTCCCCGTCCCCATTTTGGGGTCCCCGTCCCCATTTTGGGGTCCCCATCCCCCTGCCCTGCACCAGGTCCCAGTCCCCATTTTGGGGTCCCCCCCTGCCCTGCACCTTGTCCCCATCCCTGTCCTGGGGTCCCCATCCCTGTCCTGGGGGTCCCCATCCCCATTTTGGGGTCCCCATCCCCATTTTGGGGTCCCCATTCCCATTTTGGGGTCCCTGTCCCCATTTCGGGGTCCCATCCCCATTTTGGGGTCCCTGCCCCCCTCCCCCTGCCCTGCACCATGTCCCCATCCCCACCCTGGGTCCCGTCCCCATTTTGGGGTCCCCGTCCCCCTGCCCCCCCCCCCCGTGCTCCCCCCACCCCTGCACTGCGCCAGGCCCCGGCCCCATCCCCCTGACCCACATTGGGGCCCCCCCGCCCCCCCCCCCGTGGCCATGCCCTGTCCCTGCCTGGCCCCGGATCCACGCGTTTTTTTTTTGGGGGGGGGGGGGGGCATGCCAGAGCGAGCAGGGGGGGTCCCTCGTCCCTTTATCCCGGTACCCCCCCAAAAAATGAGTTTGGGGTCTCCGCTGCCGGCCCCTCACCGGGACCCCCTCCCCCAAACCCCCCTTTGGGTGGGGAGCGGGTCCCCAAAGGGGGGGTCCCCACCGGGTGCTGGTGGCCGCGGTGGTCTTGGGGGGGGGGGGGGCGGAATTTGGGGGGTTTGGGGATTTGGGGGGGGGGGTCCCGGTGGGGTTTTTTTTTTTTGGGGTGCCGGCGAGGTTTTTGGGCAGCCGGTGCCGACTGGGCATGTGCGCGCTGCGGCCACGGGGCTGCGGCCGCCGCTGCGCCGAAAAACCGGGGGGCAACCGGGGGGGACACGGACACGGACACGGGGGGGGGGTCGTGGTGATGTGGGGGGGGGGTCCTCCACGTGGAGGCGAAGCCGCCGGCACCGCCGCGTGCTCGCAGCGTGGTTGGGGGGGGGTCCCAAAACCCCCCCCAAACCGCGGCGCTCGGGCAGCGTGCCCGGCGTCCCTGCCGGCTGCCGCAGCGGGACGAGCGTGGCCATGGAGGGGGGGGGGGGGGTCTGGGAAAAGGGGGGGGGCCCACCTCCACCCTGAGACCCCCCCACACACCCCAAAAAGAGCCGGGACCCCCCCACCTCCCCAAGCATGCCGGGGGGGGGGAGGGTTCGGTGTCGCAGCGGGTCGCGGGCGGGCGCTGGCACCGTGACGGGGCTGGCGGCGAGGCGGGGGATGCAGGGAGGGGAGTGGGGGGGGACACAGGAGGGGTTGTGGGGGGGGGGTGCACCTCACCCCCGCACCCCCCACACCCCCCCACTGCCGCCCACTCCCCCTCCGGAGGGTCCCATCCTGCGGGTGCGGGGCTGGGGGGCTGCGGTGCCGGGGAGCGGTGCCAGGGGCTGAGCCGTGCCGGTTGCCGGGGCCGTGCCAGAGCCTGGTGCTGGTTCCCAGTGCCGTGCCAGGACCCGGTACTGGTTTGTGGGGCCGTGCCAGGACCCGGTACTGGTTTGTGGGGCCGTGCCAGGACCCGGTACTGGTTTGTGGGGCCGTGCCAGGACCCGGGGCCGGTTCTCGGGGCCGTGCCAGGCCCCGGGGCCGTGCCGGGCGGCCCAAACGCGGCGATGCGCCGGGATGGAGGAGGCGGCACCGCGGAGGGTCCCCGTCCCTCACCCCAATCCCTCACCCCAATCCCTCACCCCAATCCCTCATCCCAGTCCCAATCCCTCATCCCAGTCCCTTTTCCCAGTCCCAGTCCCTTTTCCCAGTCCCGGTGCCGGGGGGGGCTCCCCACGGTGCCCGCACGTGGCTGCCGCAGTTCTGGCGCTGGCGGCGTCCCCGTGCCCGGGGCGCAGCGAGAACCCACAACCCCCCCCCCCCAGTACCCCAATACCCCCCTCCCGCTGCTGGAACCCCCCCCTCTCGCTCCGTGTCATCTCCGGGTGCCCCCCCCGTGCCCCCCTCCCCTCTTTTTCCCCCCCCCCCATGTGCCCCGTGTCTCGCCCCGGTCCCGCTGCGCCCGCGGCGCTTTGATCGCGGCTCCCTCCGGGGCCACCGGGTCGGGCCTTTGATGGGGACATCAAGGAGCCGCCGGGCTCCCGCGGCCCCCCCCGCCTCCTCCACCGCCTCCTCCTCCTTTTCCAGCCTCAGTTTCCCCCCCCCCCCCCATGGACCCCCCCCCATGGACCCCCCCCCCAAAGGGTTTTTTCCTTGACCGGGCGCACTCCTTTTGAGTACATGATTTTAGCCACCATCATCGCCAACTGCATCGTCCTGGCGCTGGAGCAGCACCTGCCCGACGAGGACAAGACCCCCATGTCGGAGCGGCTGGTGAGCCCCCCCCCCCCAAAAAAATAAAAATCCCATCCCCCCACACCCCCCCGTGCCCCCCCCAGTGCCGCCCGCGTCCCACTTTCCTCCGTGCCGGGGAATCTGGGCCAGGCGGGGAGCGGCGGCCGCCCCCGCTTTGGGGACGGGGGATTTGGGGACGGCAGCGCCCCTACCCCCCCCACAGCCCCGGGGGGGGTGTCCTGACGCGTGTGCCCCCCCCTCCCCAGGACGACACGGAGCCCTACTTCATCGGCATCTTCTGCTTCGAGGCGGGGATCAAGATCATCGCGCTGGGCTTCGCCTTCCACAAAGGCTCCTACCTGCGCAACGGCTGGAACGTGATGGACTTCGTGGTCGTCCTCACCGGGTGAGCCCCCTCCCCAAATCCTGCCCCCCCCGGACCCCCTCACACCCCCTCACACCCCCTCAGACCCCCTCGGACCCCCTCGGACCCCCTCAGACCCCTCCAAACCCCCCTGGCCCCCCCAGCACCGGGTGCCGCGGTCGGAGCTTGGCGCAGGACCCGGTGACGCCGGTGCCACCGCGTCCCTCGCACGCTCCCACGTGCCCCCCCCCCCCCCGTTGGTAATTGCCCCCCTGGGGTTGTTTCTGCGCTTCCCGGTTCCGTGGTTGGGCCCTGGGGGTGCCCCGAAGCCCCCCGGGGCTGCCGCCCGCTGGGGGTTGCGGTGGGGAAACTGAGGCAGGGAGAGCCGGGGGGGCGGCTGCTGCCTTAGGGCTCGGGGTGTCCGGTGGTTCAGGGGCACCCCGGGGTGCTGCGGGGGTGCTGCGTGCTGCTGGGGGCACCCTGAGCACCCTGTGCCCCCTGCACCCTGCACCCCTTGCTCCTTGCACCCCCCGCACCCTCTGCACCCCCCCTGCACCCTGCACCTTGCACCCTGCGCCCCCTGCCCCTTGTACCCCCTGCCCCCCCCTACACCCTGCACCTTCACCCCCTGCACCTTGCACCGTGCACCCCCTGCACCCTGAACACCCCCTGCACACCCCCTGCACCCTGCACCTTGCACCCCCTGCACCTTGCACCCTGCACCCCCTGCACCCCCTGCGTCTCCCCCTGCACCCCCTGCACCTTCACCCCTTGCACCTTGCACCCCCTGCACCCTGAGCACCCTGAGCACCCTCTGCCCCCTGCCCCTTGTACCCCCTGCACCCCCTGCGCCCCCTGCACCCCCTGCACCTTGCACCCTGCACCCCCTGCACCCCCTGCACCTTGCACCCTGCACCCCCTGCACCCCCTGCACCCTGAGCACCCTGAGCACCCTGAGCACCCTCTGCCCCCTGCCCCTTGTACCCCCTGCGCCCCCTGTCCCCTGCCCCTTGCACCTTGCCCCCCCTGCACCCTCTGCATCTCCCCCTGCACCCCCTGCACCCCCCCGAACCTTGCACCCCCTGCACCCCCTGCCCCCCCCTGCATCTCCCCCTGCCCCCCCTGCACCTCACATCTTGCCCCCTGCCCCCCCCCCCGCCCCCTCTGCCCCCCCCCCGCCCCTCCCCACCCCCATCAATGAACCGCGGCCGTCGCCGGGGCAACGGCCATGAATGGAGGGGGGGGGGCAGGGGGGGGGGGCACGGCGCCATCAATGGGCTCGGCCGGTTGCCATGGCGACGGGCGGGAGGGGCCCCTCCCCCCACCCCTCCCCCCGCCCCTCCCCCCGCCTCTCCCCCCTCGGGCCGCAGATGGGGGTGGGGAGGGGTCGGATACCGGGACCCCCCCCCCGGGACCCCCCCTGGACCCTGGCACCCTGGGGACCCCCCCTCCGGCGTCGTGGGGATGTGGGCGCAGGGTGGGGGCTGGGGGACCCCCGGGGGGGACAGGGGGACCCCAAATTTGGGGTACAGGAACCCCAGGATGGGGGCTTGGGGACCCCAAATTTGGGGTATGGGGACCCCAGGGTTGGGGTGTGGGGACCCCAGGGTGGGGGCACAGGGACCCCAAATTTGGGGCACAGGGACCCCAGGGTGGGGGCATGGAGACCCCAAGGATAGGGGAACAGGGACCCCAAATTTGGGGTACAGGGACCCCAGGGTTGGGTCATGAAGACCCCCAGGGTTGGGGACCCCAAGTTTGGGGCACAGAGACCCCAAATTTGGGACACAGAGACCCCAGGAGGGGGGGGGCGCAAAGCGTGGGGGGGGGGCTGCAGGGACCCCTGGGCCTTTTTTGGGGCTGGGGGCTTTCCCGGGGGGTCCCTCATCCACCGAGAGCCGCGGGGGCTTTGGGGGGGTTCCCGGGGTGGCTCCCGGTGGCTTTTTGTAGCTGCCCCCACCCCGGCTCTATTCTCTGACCCCCTCCCCAATTTGTGTGTGTCCCCCCCCCCCCCCCCCAGCATCCTGGCCACGGTGGGCTCCCAGTTCGACCTGCGGACGCTGCGGGCCGTGCGCGTGCTGCGCCCCCTCAAGCTGGTCTCGGGGATCCCAAGTGAGTTTGGGGAGGGGGTCCCCTGGAGTGGGGGGGGGGGTCTCCTGGAGGTGGGGGGGGGGTCCCGCGGCCGCTCACCCGCCCTGGCGCAGGTTTACAAGTCGTCCTCAAGTCCATCATGAAGGCGATGATCCCGCTGCTGCAGATCGGGCTCCTGCTCTTCTTCGCCATCCTCATCTTCGCCATCATCGGGCTGGAGTTCTACATGGGCAAATTCCACACCACCTGCTTCGACCTGGTCACCGGTACGGACCCCCCCCCCTGCGAGACCCCCCCCTGCGAGACCCCCCCGGGACCTCCTTGGTGTCACCGTGCCTCAGTTTCCCCTCCCAGCCCCCTGCAAAGGGCTCGGATCCCCCCCCTCAGTCCATGTCCCACCACCCCCAGTGCCTCAGTTTCCCCCCAGCCCCCTGCAAAGGGCTCAGTTCCCCCCCCAGGACCCCCCCCCAGCACACACCGTGCCCCCCCAAGCCCCCTGCAAAGGGCTCAGCCCCCCCTGGGACCCCCCCCGTGCCTCAGTTTCCCCCCCAGCCCCCTGCAAAGGGCTCAGCACCCCCCCATGGGTCCCCCCCCCGTGCCTCAGTTTCTCCCCCAGCCCCCTGCAGAGGGCTCAGTGCCCCCCCCAGGACCCCCCCCAACACCTCCTGTGCCTCAGTTTCCCCCCAGCCCCCTACAGGGTCCCCCCCACTCCCCATAGGACCGGGACCAGGACCGAGCCTGGGTCCGGATCCTTCCCCCCCCCATCCCCCTGTGTCCCCCCCATGTCCCCGCCATGTCCCCCATGCCCCCCCCATGATGTCAACCACCTCATCACCCCCCCGTTAATTAATTAATGAGCCAGCAGCTCATTCCAACCCCTGCAGGGTCCCCCCCCCTCCCCATGACAGGGCTGGGATTGGGACCGGGACCAAGCCTGGGTCCGGATCCTTCCCCCCCCCATGTCCCCATGTCCCCCCCATGTCCTCCCGTGACCCCCCCATGTCCCCCATGCCCCCCCCCATGATGCAAACCCCCTCATCACCCCCCCATTAATTAATTAACGACCCAGCCGCTCCCTCCACCCCCATCCATCAGCGCCATCTCCGTTCGGGGACCCCTCAGTGCGCGCGTGCGGTGCGTTCGGGTGGGGGGTCCCCGACCCCTTTCTATATGTGCCCCCCCCCCCAAAAAAAAAAAAAAACAAAAAAAGACGAGATCAAGGTGGAGGTGCCGTGCGGGACGGACGAGCCGGCGCGGCTGTGCCCCAACGGGACGCGCTGCAAGAAGTACTGGGAGGGCCCCAACTACGGCATCACGCAGTTCGACAACATCCTCTTCGCCGTGCTCACCGTCTTCCAGTGCATCACCATGGAAGGGTGGACCGACCTCCTCTACTATGTGAGACCCCCCCCACACCCGGCAACGGGACCCCCACCGCCGGGACCCCCTGCATGGGGTCTCTGGTCCCTATGGGGTCCCACAGGGGGGCTCTGGTCTCTATGGGGTCGCATGGGGCGGGTCTGGTTGTTATGGGGTGCCCCTGGGGGTCTCTGGTCCATATGGGGTCCTTCAGAGCTTCCCCTGGCCCCCGGTGTACCCAGGGTCTCTCCAGTCCCCATGGGGTGCCCCTGGGGTCTCTGGTCCCCATGGGGTTTCATGGGGGGGTCTGGTCCCTATGGGGTGCCCCTGGGGTCTCTGGTTCCTATGGGTTCTCACAGGGGGGCTCTGGTCCCTATGGGGTCCCACGGGGGGGGGTCTGGTCTCTATAGGGTCCCACAAGGGGGCTCTGGTCTCTATGGGGTCCCACAGGGGGGCTCTGGCTCCCATGGGGGGTCTCTGGTCCCTATGGGGTCTCATGGGGGGGTCTGGTTGTTATGGGGTGCCCCTGGGGTCTCTGGTTCCTATGGGGTCTCATAGGGGGGCTCTGGTTCCTATAGGGTCCCATGGGGGGGCTCTGGTCTCTATGGGGTCTCACAGGGGGGCTCTGGTCCCTATGGGGTCTCATAGGGGGTCTCTGGTCCCTACAGGGTCGCATGGGGCGGGTCTGGTCTCTATGGGGTCCCACAGGGGGGCTCTGGTCCCTATGGGGTTTCGTGGGGTGGTCTGGTTGTTATGGGGTGCCCTGGGGGTCTCCAGTCTCTATGGGGTCCCATGGGGGGGCTCTGGTCGTTATGGGGTCCTCCAGGGGGGCTCCAGTTGTTATGGGGTGCCCCTGGGGTCTCTGGTCCCTATGGGGTCTCATGAGGCGGGTCTGGTTGTTATGGGGTGCCCTGGGGGTCTCCAGTCTCTATGGGGTCCCATTGGGGGTCTCTGGTCCCTATGGGGTCCCCCAGGGGGTCTTCAGTCTCTATGGGAATCCACGGGGGGTCTCTGGTCATTATGGGGTGCCCCAGGGGTCTCAGGTCGCCATAGGGCCCCCCAGTGTCTCTCTGGTCCCTGTGGGATTCCCCTGGGGGTCTCCAATCCTTATGGGGTCCCCAGGGGTCTCCGGTCCCTATGGGGTCCCCCAGGGCTCTCCAGTCCCCCCAGGGTCCCACTGGGGGTCTCTGGTCCCAATGGGGTCCCCCAGGGTCCCTGATCCCTATGGGGACCCCCAGGGGGTCTCCAGTCCCTATGGGATTCCCCTGGGGGGGTCCCTATGGGGTCCCCAGGCTCTCTCCGGGACCCCCGGGGGTCTCCGGTCCCCAAATTCCCCCCCCGGGCTCCCGGTGGCCGTGACCCGGGGCATGCATGGGACCGGAGCAGAAAGAGAGAGGGGGGCACCCCCATCCTTGACACCCCCTCCCCAAATTTTTTTCCTCCCCCCCCCCCCAGAGCAACGACGCCTCAGGGAACACTTGGAACTGGCTGTACTTCATCCCCCTCATCATCATCGGCTCCTTTTTATGCTCAACCTCGTGCTGGGGTGCTGTCCGGGTGAGTTGGGGGGGTGTGGGGGTTTATTATTTTTTTAGGGGGGGGTCCCTGTGTGTGTGCCCCCCCCTGAGACCCCCGTTATCCCCATAGGGAGTTCGCCAAGGAGCGGGAGCGGGTGGAGAATCGCCGCGCCTTCCTCAAGCTGCGGCGCCAGCAGCAGATCGAGCGCGAGCTCAACGGCTACATGGAGTGGATCTCCAAAGCGGGTGAGCCCCGAGACCCCCCCCCAAAAAAAAAAAAAAAAAAATCCCCCCCCCCCCCACCCAAGACACCCCCCCTGAGCCCCCTCTCTCAGAAGAAGTCATCCTGGCGGAGGACGAGACCGAGGGCGACCCCCGGCACCCCTTTGATGGTAAGCGGCTTACCCCACCGTGGGGGGTTAATTTTAATTTTTTTTTTTTGGGGGGGTCCCTGAGGCCCCCCCCACACCTCACGGCTCTCTCTTTCCCCCCCCCCCACTGTGGGAGCTCTGCGGAGGGCGGCCAAGAAGGGCCGGAGCGAGCTGCTGAGCCCCGAGGATGCTGAGGAGCAGCTGGCAGACATCGCCTCCGTGGGTGGGTGGGCTTGGGGGGGGGTCGTGGGGGGGGGGCACAAAGGGGTGGGGGGGGTGCATGGGGTGGGGGTTGCTGGGGTGGGGGGGGGTGCGTGGAGTGGCCCCATAAAGGGCCACTTTATGCCCCATAAAGGGTTGGGGGGTGCATGGGGTGGGGGGGCAAAAAAGGGCTGGGGGGGGCACGCATGGGGCTGGGGGGGCACACACAGGGTTGGGGGGGCACAAACAGATGGGGGGGGGGAAACATGGAGCTTGGGGGGGCACAAAGAGCTGGGGGGGGACAAAGATCTGGGGGGCACAGACGGAGCTGGGACACACAGATGGGGCTGGGGGGGCATAAAGGGCTGGGGGGGGCACAAAGAGTTGGGGGTGCACAGACGGGCTGGGGGGGCACAGATGGAGCTGGGGGGCACACACAGGGTTGGGGGGGCACATATGGGGCTGGGGGTGCGCAGACGGAGCTGGGGACACACAGATGGGGCTGGGGGTGCACAAAGGGGGCTGGGGGCACACAGACGGGGCTGGGGGGGTACCCATGGGGCTGGGGGGGCATAAAGGGCTGGGGGGGGGCACAAAGAGTTGGAGGTGCTCACATGGGGCTGGGGGTACACAGACTGGGGCTGGGGGTGCACACAGATCTGGGGGGGGGCACAAAGGGCTGGGGATGCTCCCATGGGTCTGGGGGCGCACACACAGCTGGGGGGGGCATAAAGGGCTGGGGGGGGGCACAAAGAGTTGGGGGTGCTCATACGGGGCTGGGGGTGCACAGACGGGGCTGGGGGGTGCACAGAGATCTGGGGATGCTCACACAGGTCTGGAGGCGCACAAGACGGGTCCGGTGGGCGCACCAACATTTCGGGGGGGGGGGGGTACCCAACACCCTATACACCCCCCCTTTTTTTTTTTTTTTTTTTTTTTTTTTTTTTCCCCCCCCCCGCAGGCTCCCCCTTCGCCCGCGCCAGCCTCAAAGTGCCAAGCTGGAGAACGCGACGTTCTTCCACAAGCGGGAGCGCCGGATGCGCTTCCACATCCGCCGCGTGGTGAAAACTCAGGCCTTCTACTGGACCGTGCTGGGGCTGGTGGCGCTCAACACGCTCTGCGTCGCCATCGTCCACTACGACCAGCCCGAGTGGCTCTCCGATTTCCTCTGTGAGTACCCCAAAAATCCATCCCCTGAGCCGCCCCCCCCCGCCCGCCACCCCGAGCAGTCCCGGGGCACGGCCCCCCCACCCCGGCTCTCGCTGTCGCCCCCTCCGCAGACTATGCAGAATTCATTTTCTTGGGACTCTTTATGTCCGAAATGTTTATAAAAATGTACGGGCTGGGGACGCGGCCTTACTTCCACTCCTCCTTCAACTGCTTCGACTGCGCCGTGAGTCGGCGGGGCGGGGGGGATTGGGGTGGGGTGGGGGTGGGGATTGGGATTGGGATGGAGGATGAGGATGGGATGGGGGTGGGATGGGATTGGGATTGGGGTGGGGTTGGGGTGGGGATGGGGTGGGGATGGGGTGGGGATGGGATGGGGGTGGGGATAGGATTGGGATTGGGATTGGATTGGATTGGGATTGGGATTGGGATTGGGGATGGGGATGGATAGGGATGGGATGGGATGGGGATTGGGATTGGGATGGGGATGGGAATGGGATTGGAATGGGGATGGGATGGGGATGGGAATGGGAATGGGGATGGGGAATGGGGATGGGGATGGGATGGGAATTGGATGGGAATGGGATGGGATGGGATGGAATGGGATGGGGATGGGATTGGGATTGGGATTGGGATGGGGATGGGATGGAGACATGATGAAGACACGATGGGGACACAGCGGGGACTTGATGGGACGCAGTGGGAACTCAGTGGGGATGCGACGGGGATGTGGATGGGGCCACAATGGGGCCACGACGGGGACACGATGGGGCCATGACGGGGCCACGATGGGGCCACGATAGGGCCACGATGGGGACACGGTGCCCCCCCTCCACCCCCAGGTTATCATCGGAAGCATCTTCGAGGTGATCTGGGCAGTTGTGAAGCCGGGGACATCCTTCGGGATCAGCGTGCTGCGAGCTCTCAGGTTACTGCGCATCTTCAAGGTCACCAAGTGAGTGCCTGGCGGGGGGGGGGGGGCCGGGCGCCGCCTGTCCGTCTGTCCGTCCGTGTCCGTGTGTCCGTCTGTCCGTGGCCGTCTGCCCCCCCCCTCCCCCCAGCCCATCTCTGCCCCGCAGGTACTGGGCTTCCCTGCGGAACCTGGTGGTCTCCCTCCTCAACTCCATGAAGTCCATCATCAGCCTCCTCTTCCTCCTCTTCCTCTTCATCGTCGTCTTCGCCCCTTTTGGGGATGCAGCTCTTCGGGGGACAGTGAGCAACTCCCGGCCCCCCAGCCCCCACCCATACCCCGTAACAAAGCGGGGGGGCCCCCCCAAATGAATCCCCCCCCCTCCCCAATTTCCCCTTTCCAGGTTCAATTTTGACGACGGGACCCCTCCCACCAACTTCGACACTTTCCCAGCAGCAATAATGACGGTGTTTCAGGTAACCCCCCCCCCCCCCCAAAAAAAACAAAACAAAAACAAAAACACACACACCCTGACCCCCCCCCGGGGTGGTTCTTGGGGTGGGTGTGGGGGGTCCCCAAACCCGTCTCCCGTCGCCCCCTCCCCAGATCCTGACGGGCGAGGACTGGAACGCGGTGATGTACGACGGGATCAAATCTCAGGGCGGCGTCAAGGGGGGGATGGTTTTCTCCGTCTACTTCATCGTCCTCACCCTCTTCGGCAACTGTATCCTTGGGGAGGGGGCGTGGGGGGGGGGGATTGTGCCCGTCCCGGGGGGCGCTTTTGCCTTGACCCCCCTCCCCAGACACCCTCCTCAACGTCTTCTTGGCCATCGCGGTGGACAACCTGGCCAACGCGCAGGAGCTCACCAAGGTGAGGAGGGGGGGGTCCTGGGGGTCCCGGGGGGGGGGCAGAGCCCACCGCCCACCCCCCCCCGGCCTCGGGATGGGGCTGGACGCGTGGGGGGGGTCTTTCAGGACGAGCAGGAGGAGGAGGAGGCCGCCAACCAGAAGCTGGCGCTGCAGAAGGCCAAGGAGGTGGCCGAAGTCAGCCCGCTCTCCGCAGCCAACATGTCCATCGCCGTGTAAGCGCCCGGCCCCTCCTGCTCCGCGCTAACTATGTCCCTACTACACCCTAACTCCGTCCCTGCTCCATCCCTTCTCCACCCTAAATCCATCCCTAACTCCATCCCTAACTCCATCCCTACTCCACCCTAACTCGATCCCTAACTCCATCCCTACTCCATCTCTACTCCATCCCTGCTCCACCCTAACTCCATCCCTACTCCACCCTAACCCCATCCTAAGCACCCTAAATCCATCCCTGCTCCATCCTAGCTCCATCCTTAACTCCATCCCTGCTCCATCCTAACTCTGTCCCTACTCCACCCTAACTCTGTCCCTACTCCACCCTAACTCCATCCCTACTCCACCCTAACTCAATCCCTAACTCCATCCCTACTCCATCCCTAACTCCATCCCTAACTCCATCCCTAACTCCATCCCTACTCCATCCCTTCTCCATCCCTACTCCACCCCTAACTCCATCCCCTCCCCATCCCACCCCCATCCCCTCTCCCTCCCACCCCCACCCCTCTCCCTCCCACCCCCACCCCTCTCCCCTCACCCCTACCCCTCTCCCCTTCCCCTCCCCACCCCGTTCTCCCCTCCCCTCACCCCGCTCTCACCCCGGTGCCCGCAGGAAGGAGCAGCAGCGGAACCAGAAGTCCTCCAAGTCGGTGTGGGAGCAGCGGACGAGCGAGCTGCGCAAGCAGAACCTGCTGGCGAGCCGCGAGGCGCTCTACAGCGAGCTGGACCCCGAGGAGCGCTGGAAGGTCCCCTACGCCCGCCACCTCCGCCCCGACATCAAGACCCACCTGGACCGCCCGCTGGTGGTGGACCCCCAGGAGAACCGCAACAACAACACCAACAAGACGCGCCCCGGAGAGCCGCCGGCACCCCCCGAACCCCGCTTCGGATTCGGAGCCCCCCGCCCCGACGAACCGCGCCGGCACCCGCGTTACCCCGACCCCGGCGGTCCCCGCGCCCCGGAGCCCCCCGAAAACCGGCGGCCCCGCAGCGTCAGCCGCGAGCCGGAGCGGGAGGGCAGCCAGGAGCGAGGCTACGGCGGCGAGGCCGAGCGCTCCAAGGCGCCCGAGCGGCGGCACCGCGGGTGCGAGGGTCGCGCCGGCTCGCCCCAGCCCGACCGCGAGCACCGGCGGCACCGCGCGCACCGCAGGGCGGCCGAGGAGGGCGAGGAGGGCGGGCGGCCAGAGAGGAGACCCCGGCACCGGGACGGTGGCCGAGGGGCTCGGGGCGAAGGCGACGGCGAGCACGGGGACGGCGAGCGGAGGCGGCGGCACCGGCACCCCGCCGCGGGGCCCTACGAGGGCGAGGGCAAGCGGGACGAGAAGGAGCGGCGGCACCGGCGGCGGCGGTGAGCGCGCCGAGAGCATCCCCCGGGGCTGGGGGGTTTGGGAAATGTCCCCAAATGTCCCCCCCTGGGGCACACGGGGGCGGTGACCCCGCGCTGAGCCCCCCATCTTTGGTTCATAGGGAGAACCACGGGGCTGGGGGTTTGGGAAACGTCCCCAAATGTCCCCCCCTGGGGCACACGGGGGTGGTGACCCCGCGCTGAGCCCCCCCCGTCATTACTTCGTAGGGAGAACCACGGGGCTGGGGGTTTGGGAAACGTCCCCAAATGACCCCCCCTGGGGCACACGGGGGCGGTGACCCCGCGCTGAGCCCCCCATCTTTGGCTCATAGGGAGAACCACGGTCCCGGCGCCCCCCCCGCGCCCACCCTGTCCACCACGCGCCCCATCCAGCAGGACCCCGGGCGCCTGGAGCCCCCCGTGGCCGAGGACATCGACAACATGAAGAACAACAAGCTGGCCACCACCGAGCCCCCCATCCCGGTGGGCAACCACACCGAGTGCCCCCCCGGCTTCCCCCCGACCACCCGCCGAGGGGGGCCGCTCCCCACCGCCGGCAACCCACCGCCGCCGCCGCCCCCCCCCCTGAGACCACCCTCATCGTCACCAACCCCGGCGCCCCCAACAACCCGGCCAAGGCGCTCAGGAGGCCGGAGCACACGGCCGTGGACATCCCCCCGGGACCCCCGCCGCCCCCCAGCAGCGCTTTGGTCCAAGGTAAGGACCCCCCCCACCACCACCCCACACTCAAATTTGGGGCTTTAAAAGGATGGGGGGGGGGGTAGCATGACGCTGCCGTCCCCCCCCCCCCGCAGTGAACAGGAACGCCAACCCCGAGCCGCTGCCCAGGAAGGAGGAAGAGGAGAAGAAGGAGGAGGAAGGCGAGGGGCAGGAGGAGAACGGCCCCAAGCCCATGGTGCCCTACAGCTCCATGTTCATCCTCTCCACCACCAACCCGTGCGTGATGGGATGGGGAAAAGGGGTGGGTGGGGGTCTCGTTGAGCCCCCCCCCAACATCATTTTTGGACCCCCACCCCCTTCAAGGTTTCGCCGGCTGTGCCACTACATCGTCAACCTGCGGTACTTCGAGATGTGCATCCTCATGGTCATCGCCATGAGCAGCATCGCCCTGGCCGCCGAGGACCCCGTGCAGCCCAACGCCCCCCGCAACAACGTGAGGAGACCCCCCCTGGGACCCTGAGTCCCATTTCGGGACCCTGAGTCCCCCTGCCCAGGACCCTGAGACCCCCCCGGAATCCTGAGCCTCCCTTCGGGACCCTGAGACCCCCCCCGGGACACTGAGACCCCCCCCGGGATCCTGAGACTCCCCCCAGGACCCTGAGCCCCCCCCCCCAAGACCCTGAGACCCCCCCCAGGACCCTGAGCCCCCCTTCAGGACCCTGAGCCCCCTCCCGGGACCCTGAGCCCCCCTTCAGGACCCTGAGCCCCCCCCTGGGACCCTGAGACCCCCCCCCGGGACCCTGAGCCCCCCCTGGGACCCTGAATTGGGGGAGTGAAGGGGGGGTGACTGGGGGGGTGCTGGGGTGCAGGGGGGGCTCCGGGGGGGGTCCCGAAGCCCTGGGTTTTTGGGGGGGGGGTCTCAGTGTGCTGGGGGGGGGTCCTGGGGTTCTGTGGGGGGGGTGGGCAAAGCCCTGGGGTGCTGTGAGGGGGGTGACTTGGGGGGGGTGACTTGGGGTGGGGGTGAGTGTGGGGGGGTGAGTGTGGGGGGGGTGAATGGGGGGGGTCTCCCATTTATCCCCCCCCCCAACCCAGGTCCTGCGCTACTTCGACTACGTCTTCACGGGGGTCTTCACCTTCGAGATGGTGATCAAGGTGGGCGCGGGGATGCGGGGGGGGGGTGAGGGAGGCGGGGGGGGGGCTCCCCCCAACCCCGGTGCCCCCCCCCCTCACCTCACCCCCTGTTTCCCCCCCCCAGATGGTGGATTTGGGGCTGGTGCTTCACCAAGGTGCCTATTTCCGCGACCTGTGGAACATCCTCGACTTCATCGTGGTCAGCGGGGCGCTGGTGGCCTTCGCCTTCACGTGAGTCCCAGTGCCCCCCAGTGCCTCCCAGTGCCCCCCCCAGTGCCTCCCAGTGCCTCCCAGTGCCCCCCCAGTGCCGTGCAGTGTCTCCCAGCTGGGCTGTCGTTGCTGCGCTCCTGTCGCTTTGACGTCCGTCCTCGACCGCTGCCGCCGCGCTGTCTCGTCCCGTCACTGCCCGGGGTCCCCAAATCCCCCCCCACACACACTGAGTAAAGGGCGAGTAGTGTCTGAGTAAAGGGTGGGCGTCCCCGCGTAAAGAGTGGGAGTCCTCAGAGTAAAGGGGGAGCAGCCTTTGGGTGAAGGGTGAGCAGCCTCTGCGTAAAGGGTGAATGTCCCTGAGGAAAGAGTGAGTATCCGCAGAGTAAAAGGTGAGCATCCCCTGAGGAAAGGGTGAGCGGCCTCTGAGGAAAGGGTGAGCATCCCCTGAGTAGCAGGTGAAGAGCCTTTGAGTAAAGGGTGAGCAGCCTTTGAGTGAAGGGCGAGCAGCCTCAGAGTAAAGGGTGAGCAGCCGTTGAGTAAAGAGTGAACATCCCCCTGAGTAAAGAGTGAGCATCCTCTGTGTAAAGGGTGAGCATCCCCTGAGTAAAGAGTGAGCATTCTCTGAGTAAAAGGTGAGCAGCCGATAAGTGAAGAGGTAGCATCCCCTGAGTAAAGGGTGAGCATCCTCTGTGTAAAGGGTGAGCATCCTCTGAGTAAAGAGTGAGCATCCCCTGAGTAAGGAGTGAGCATCTTCTGAGTAAAGAGTGAGCATCCTCTGAGTAAAAGGTGAGCAGCCTCTGCGTAAAGAGTGAGCATCCCCTGAGTAAAGGGCGAGCATCCTCTGAGTAAAGGGTGAGCAGCCTCAGAGTAAAGGCCGAGCATCCTCTGAGTGCTGGACCCCCAGGTTTTGGAGCCCCCCCCGAGCGGAGGGCGAGGTGCCCGGGGTCCGGGGGTGTCCGGGGGGGGTGTCCGGGGGGGGGCCGCGCTCTCACCGTGCCTTGTCTCTCCCCCCGCTGCCACCGGCCGCAGGAGCAGCTCACGGTAAATCCTCCTGATTTCTGCCCCCCCCCCCCCCAAAATGTCCTCGTGCTCTCCTCGTGCTCACGGTCGCGCCTCGCTCCCCCCGTGCCCCCCCCTTTTTTATTTTTTATGTCCCCCCCCCCAATATCTCTCCGCATCCCCCCCCCAAAAATCAAGGACCCTCAGCAGGGGGGGACGGGGCCACCACATCACACACATGGCGAAGGGGGGGGGGGGGGCGCGGGGAGACCCCTTTTGGGGGGTACCCCTCGCCCCCCCCCCCCCGAGACTCCACATCCCCACGTACCCCCCCCCGTGTCCCCCCCCCCCCAGGGGCAGCAGCAAGGGGAAGGACATCAACACCATCAAATCCCTGCGCGTCCTGCGCGTGCTGCGGCCCCTCAAGACCATCAAGAGGCTGCCCAAGCTCAAGGTGCATTTTTGGGGGGGGTGGGTGGGCACCCCCCGAGTCTGGGGGGGTCACAAATGACACCCAGACCCCCCCCCCCCCCAGGCTGTTTTTGACTGCGTGGTGAACTCGCTGAAGAACGTGCTGAACATCCTCATCGTCTACATGCTCTTCATGTTCATCTTCGCCGTGGTGGCCGTGCAGCTCTTCAAGGGCAAGTTCTTCTACTGCACCGACGAGTCCAAGGAGTTCGAGAAGGACTGCAGGTAATGCCCCCCCCCAAAAAAAAAAAAAAAAAATTAAAAAAAATATATATATATACCCCCAAAAACCTCCTCGGAACACCCACTTGTACCTCCCGGTGCACTGCCTGCATGCCCAGGGGGGGCGGCTGGTGTATGGGGACTGCAGGTACCCGAGCCCCCCCCCCCCCAAAAAATAAAATAAAATAAAATAAAATAAAATAAAATAAAATAAAATAAAATAAAAAATTAAAAAAATAAAAAAAAATATAAAAATAAAAAAATAAAAAAATAAAAATACACCCCCCCAAAGCTCCCCGCGACACCCACTTGTACCTCCCGGCTCAATGCCTGCACACCCAGGGGGGGTGGCTGGTGTATGGGGACTGCAGGTATGGGCCCCCCCCCAAAAAAAAAAAAAAAAAAAAATTAAAAAAAAAATAAATAAAAACACCCCCCCAAACCTCCCCGTGACACCCACTTGTACCTCCCGGCTCAATGCCTGCACACCCAGGGCCCCCCCCCAAAATCCACCCTGGACCCCACCCAGACCCCTTCTGGACCCCCCCCCCCAGATACCTCCTGGACTCCCCCCAGACAACTCCTGGACCCCCCCCATACCCTCCCAGACCCCTCCCGGAACCACCCCAGACCCCCTCCCTGGATTCCCCCCAGACCCCCAAAGACCCCCCCTGACCCCCCCAGACCCCCCCCAGACCCCCAAAGACCCCCCTAGACCCCTCCTGGACCCCCCCAGACCCCCCAAGACCCCCCAAGACCCCCAAAGATCCCCACCGGACCTCCCCTGGACCCCTCCCATACCCCTCCCAGACCCCTCCCAGACCCCCCCGGACCCCCTCCTTCCCCCCTCCATCTCACCACCTTGCCCCCCCCCCAGGGGGGAGTACCTGGTGTACGAGAAGGACAACGAGGTGAAGGCGCAGAAGCGGGAGTGGAAGAAATACGACTTCCACTACGACAACGTGCTCTGGGCCCTGCTCACCCTCTTCACCGTCTCCACCGGCGAGGGCTGGCCCCAGTAAGGACCCCCCCCCATTTATGTGTGTGTGTGTGCCTGGGGGGGGGGTAAAAGGGCTTGGGACCCCCCCAAAACCCTCCCCAGTGCATCCCCAGACCCCCCAAAACCCCCCAAGACCCCCCCCCAGGGTCTGGCCGCAGTAAGGACCCCCCCCCAATTTGCATGTGTGTCTGTGTCTGGGGGGGGGTAAAGAGGCTCGGGACCCCCCCCAAAACCCTCCCCGGTGCATCCCCAGACCCCCCAAAACCCCCCGAGACCCTCCCCAGGGTCTGGCCACAGGAAGGACCCCCCCCCATTTTGCGTGCGTGTGTGTCTGGGGGGGGGTAAAGAGACTCGGGACCCCCCCAAAACCCTCCCCGGTGCATCCCCAGACCCCCCAAAACCCCCCGAGACCCTCCCCAGGGTCTGGCCGCAGTAAGGACCCCCCTCCATTTTGCGTGCGTGTGTGTCTGGGGGGGTGGTAAAGAGACTCGGGACCCCCCCAAAACCCTTCCCCGGTGCCCCCCCCCAGGGTCCTGAAGCACTCGGTGGACGCCACCTACGAGAACCAGGGCCCCAGCCCCGGGTACCGCATGGAGATGTCCATCTTCTACGTCGTCTACTTCGTCGTCTTCCCCTTCTTCTTCGTCAACATCTTCGTCGCCCTCATCATCATCACCTTCCAGGAGCAGGGGGACAAGATGATGGAGGAGTACAGCCTGGAGAAGAACGAGGTGCCCCCCCCCACACAGCCCACCCTAACCCCCCCCCCCTCTGGGACACCCCCACCCCACCCCACCACCCTGTGCACCCCAAGGGGTCAGACCTGGTGTCCCCCAGCACGTCCCCACCCCCCAAAAAATCCCCCTGCACCCCAGGGTTCATCCCAGCATCCCCCAGCACGTCCCCCCCCCCCTCCGGGACCCCTCCCCATATCCCAGGGGGTTATCCATAGGGGGGGACCTTGTGGCACCCAGCATCCCCCTATGAGGCCCCCCCCTTATCCCAGGGGTCCACCCCAGCCCCCCCAACCACATCCCCCTCTGGGAACCCCCATATCCTGGGGGTCCGGACCCAGTGTCCCCCACCACACCCCCCCCGGCACCCCCCCCACACCCTGGGGGGTCCATACCCACATCCCCCAGCGCATCCCCCTCTGGGAATCCCCATACCCTGGGGGTCCAGACCTGGTGTCCCGCTCTGGGACCCCCCCCATATCCCAGGGATCCACCCCAGCACCCCCAACCACATCCTCCCCCCGGGACCCCCCCAGCCCCAGGGTCTGTGCCTGGCATCCCCCTCTGGGACCCCCCCCATATCCCAGGGATTCACCCCAGCACCCCCAACCACATCCCCCTCTGGGAACCCCCATACCCTGAGGGTCCATCCCAGTGTCCCCCCCCTGGACCCCCCCCTCACCCTGGGGGTCCACCCCAGCCCCCCCAACCACATCCCCCCTCTGGGACCCCCCATACCCTGGGCATCCATCCCAGCATCCCCCCCCCCCTTGGACCCCTTCCCCCCCCCCTCCCTCCCCCTGGGGGTCCATCCTGGCATCCCCAACCACATGCCCCCTCTGGGAACCCCCATATCCTGGGGGTCCGGACCCAGTGTCCCCCACCACACCCCCCCCTGGGACCCCCCCCCCCACCCTGGGGGGTCCATACCCAGCACCCCCAACCACATCCCCTCTCTGGACCCCCTCTCCCTCCCCCTGGGGGTCCGTGTGCCCCCCCCCCACGTGCCGCCGTCCCGCAGCGCGCCTGCATCGACTTCGCCATCAGCGCCAAGCCGCTGACGCGCCACATGCCCCAGAACCGGCAGAGCTTCCAGTACCGCATGTGGCAGTTCGTGGTGTCCCCCCCCTTCGAGTACACCATCATGGCCATGATCGCCCTCAACACCATCGTGCTGATGATGAAGGTGGGACGCGGACCCCCCCCCTAAGTTTTTCTGGCCCCCCCTCTAGGGTCTGGCTTCGTCCCCTCAGTCCCCCTGCGCCCTCGCCGTGCGCCTCGCTCCTCGCGGGGTGCTCTGGGGTTTGGCCGCCTCCTGCGCCACCCGTCCCTGTCCCCAGCCCTGTCCCCTGTCCCTTGGACCCATCCCTGTCCCCTGTCCCCTGGACTCGTTCCTGTCCCCTGTCCCCATCCCTGTCCCTGTCCCTTTGGACCCATTCCTGTCCCTTTTCCCTGTCCCCTGTCCCCATCCCTGTCCCCTGTCCCTTGGACCCATCCCTGTCCCCTGGACCCATTCCTGTC
>NW_028137663.1:0-17666 GCF_965140915.1 Aythya marila
GGGGAAGGGGGAGGGGCTTCCGGTGGAGGGGGCGGGGCTTGAGGGAGGAAGGGGCGGGGCTAAAGGGGGCGGGGCTTGCGTCCACTTCCGGTCTCGCGGCAACAAAAGGAGGTGAAGGGGGGGAGGGGGGAAAAAAGGGGGAGGGGGGAAATGGGGGGGGGAGGGGGGTCCCCGCGTTGCCTTATAAGGAAAAAGGGGGCGGGGTTAAATCCGGGGGGGTGGGGGGGGCCCGGGGGGGGGGTCACTGGATTGGGGGGGGGGGGAATTGGGGGGGGCCCGGGGTCCTGCCCCTCCCCCAAGCCCCTTTTAGGGTCCCCCAATTAATTTTGGGGGGGGGTCCCAAGGGTCCTTTCCCCCCCCCCAACATTTAGGGTCCCCCTTTCCCCCCCCCAGCCCCCTTTTAGGGTCCCCAATTAATTTGGGGGGGGGTCCTGAGCTTCTTTCCCCCCCCAACCCCTTTTAGGGTCTCCCAATTAATTTGGGGGGGGTCCCGAGGGTCCTTCCCCCCCCCAAACCCAATTTTGGGGGGGTCCTGAGCTCCTTTCCCCCCCCCAGCCCCTTTTAGGGTCCCCAGTTAATTTGGGGGGGGGGTCCCAAGGGTCCTTTCCCCCCCCCAACCCCATTTTAGGGTCCCCCAATTAATTTGGGGGGGGGTCCCGAGGGTCCTTCCCCCCAAAACCCAATTTTGGGGGGGGTCCCGAGCTCCTTTCCCCCCCAACCCATTTTAGGGTCCCCCAATTAATTTTGGGGGGGGTCCTGAGCTTCTTTCCCCCCCAACCCCTTTTAGGGTCTCCCAATTAATTTGGGGGGGGTCCCGAGGGTCCTTCCCCCCCCCAAACCCAATTTTGGGGGGGGTCCCGAGCTCCTTTCCCCTCCCCAGCCCCCTTTTAGGGCCCCCCAATTAATTTTGGGGGGGGGTCCCGAGGGTCCTCCCCCCCCCAACCCCATTTTAGGGTCCCCCAATTAATTTGGGGGGGGTCCCAAACCTCCCCCTGCCCCCCCCCAACATTTAGGGTCCCCCTTTCCCCCCCCACCCCCCTTTTAGGGTCCCCCAATTAATTTGGGGGGGGGTCCCGAGCTCCTTTCCCCCCCAGCCCCCTTTTAGGGCCCCCCCAATTAATTTTGGGGGGGGTCCCAATCTCCCTCCCCCCCCCCCCACCCCCTTTTAGGGTCCCCCCATTCAATTCCGAGCCAAATCCCCCCCCCCTCCCCCCCCAAAATTTTACCCCCCTCCCCAAATTTTACCCCCCCCGTGACCCCCCCCCCCAAAAAATTTAACCCTTTCCCTCCCCCCCCGCGCCCCCACCCCCCCAAAATAACTTAACCCCTTCCTTTCCAGCCTTCCTTTCAGTGGCGCACCCTCCGCCGTGAGATTTGTCAAATTTTGGCTACGCCGCCGGCGCCCCCTCAAGATGGCCGCCGGCCCCGCCGCCCTTCCTCCTCCTCCTCCTCCTCCTCCTCCTCCTCATCCTCCTCTTCCTCCCGGGGGGCCTCCTGCGGGCCCCCCCCCCGGCCTCTTGGCGTGCCCCAAGAGTTTCGGCGCCGCCCCGGCGCTGCGCGCTCACCTGCGAGGACACTGGGGGAGCGTCGGGGGGTGGTATCGGCGACGGTAGCGGCGTGTCGCGATCGCTGGGAGGTATCGGAGTCGGTATCGGCACCGGTATCGCCATGTCGTGATCACCAGGAGTTATCAGGATCGATATTGGCACCGGTATCGGCGTGTCGCGATCACCAGGAGGTATTGGCACCGGTGTCGGCGTCGGTATCGGGGTCAGAAGTGGCGTGTCGCGATCACCGGGAAGTATCAGGATCGGTATCGGCACCGGTATTGCCATGTCGTGATCACCGGGAGTTATTGGCACCGGTATCAGCGTCGGTATCGGCACTGGCAGTGGTGTGTCGTGATCACCAGGCGGTGTCAGTGTTGGTATCGGCACCGGTATCGGCGCTGGTATCGGTGTGTCACGAGCACCGGGTGGTATCGGCACCGGTATCGGCATCAGAAGCGGCGTGTCGCAATCACCGGGTGTTATCGGCATCGGTATCGGCACCGGTATTGCTGTGTCGTGATCACCAGGAGATACCAGCACCGGTATCGGCACCGGTATTGGTATGTCACGATCACCGGGCGCTATCGGCACCGCTATCGGCACCGGTACCAGCGCGTCGTGACCACTGGGAGATATCGGCATCGGTATCGGCACCGGTACCGGCATGTCGCGACCACCAGGCCCTATCGGCACCGGTATTGGCACCGGTATCAGCACCAGTACCGGCATGTCGCGATCACTGGGCGCTATCGGCACCGGTATCGGCACCGGTACCGGCATGTCGCGATCACCGGGACGCACCAAACGGGCGATTTCGGCTGCGGGCACTGCGCCAAGAAGTTCGCCAATTTGGGGGCGCTCAAAGCACCAAAACTCAACAAAAATGGTGTTGGAGGAGCCTCCAGAAGACCTCAACTCAACGGTGACGGCGTTGGAAGACTCTTCGGGGTCATCAACGCCATCAAAGGTGGAAGAAGAGTCTCCAAAAGACCAAAACCCAACAAAAATGACGTTGGAGGAGCTCCAGAAGACCTCAACTCAACGGTGATGGTGTTGGAGGACTCTTCAACATCACCAACACCATTAAAGATGGAAGAAGAGGCTCCAAAAGACCAAAACTCAACAAAAATGGTGTTGGAGGAGTTCCAGAAGACCTCAACTCAACGTTGACGGCATTGGAGGGCTCTTCAACATCACCAACGCCATCAAAGATGGAAGAAGAGTCTCCAAAACCCCAAAACTCAACAAAAATGACGTTGGAGGAGCCTCCAGAAGACCCCAACCCAACGGTGACGGCGTTGGGGACACCGGGGGGGTTTTGGGGTCACCCCAGATCCTTGGGGGTGCCCCAAAGCGCGGCGTTGGGGGGGACAGGTGACGGCGTCGGGGTGCGGGGGGTGCGTCCCCCGGGATTAAATTTGGGTTGTTTTGGAGCGTTTCGGGGGGATTTTGTGCCGGGCGGCGGCAAAATGGGGTTAGGGGGGCCGAAATGGGTCCCGAATTGGGTTCAGGACCCCCAAAATGGGGCTGGGAGGCCCGAAATGGGGTTGGGGGGCCCGAAATGGGGTTGGGGGGACCTAAATGGGTCCCAAATTGGGTTCAGGGCCCCCAAAATGGGGTTTGGGATCCCCAAAATGGGGCTGGGGGGGACCGAAATGGGGTTGGGGGGACCTAAATGGGTCCCGAATTGGGTTTGGGACCCCAAAAATGGGGCTGGAGACCCCCAAAATGGGGTTGGGGGGGCCGAAATGGGGTTGGGGGGACCTAAATGGGTCCCAAATTGGGTTCAGGGCCCCCAAAATGGGGCTGGAGACCCCCAAAATGGGGCTGGGGGGACCTAAATGTGCCCTGAATTGGGTTGGGGACCCCAATAATGGGGTTTGGGACCCCCAAAATGGGGCTGGGGGCACCTGAAATGGGGCTGGGGGGCCCTAAATGGGGCTGGGGGGCCCTAAATGTGCCCTGAATTGGGTTGGGGACCCCCAAAATGGGGCTGAAGACCCTGAAACGGGGTCGGGGACCCCAAAAGTCCCCCAAATCGGGTCTCCGGACCCTAAGATGCGACCAAGACCCCCCCCCAAAGCGCTTGAAATCCTATAAAAAACCCCAAAAAGAGGCCGGGGGGGAGGGGCTGCAAACCACCACCACTTTATTGCTCCATCCTTGTCCCCCCCCCACCCCAAAAAAAAAAAAGGGGGGGTTCAGGCGTTGCCGGAACCTTCCCAAATATCGGGGTCCTGAGGGATTTGGGGGTGCTGCCAGGTTTCGGGGTCCCCGGGTTCCTCCAGGGGTTCGGGGCGATCCCAAAAATCGGGGTCCTGAGGGGGCGACCCCGTGGGGCTGGGGGGCTCCCGGTCACCTGAGTCCTCCGAGGGTTTGGGGTCTTCGGAAGGTTTGGGGTCCTCCACGGGGTTGGGGGGGCCTCGAGCGTTGGGGTCTTCTGTAGGGTTGGGGTCTTCTGTAGGGTTGGGGTCTTCTGTAGGGTTGAGGTCTTCGACGGGTTTGGGGGATCCTTGATTATTGGGGTCTTCAGGTTTGGGGTCTTCAGGAGTTTTGGGGTTTTCAGTAGGGTTGACGTCTTCCATGGGTTTGGGGGATCCCCGAACATTGGGGTCTTCAGAAGGTTTGGGGTTTTCGGAAGGTTTTGGGTTTTCAGAAGGTTTGGGGTCTTCAGAAGTTTTGGGGTCTTCTGTAGGGTTGACGTCTTCTATGGGTTTGGGGGATCCCCGATTATTGGGGTCTTCAGTAGGGTTGAGGTCTTCCAAAGGTTTGGGATTTTCAGAAGGTTTGGGGTTTTCAGAAGGTTTCGGGTTTTCAGAAGGTTTGGGATTTTCAGGTTTGGGATTTTCAGAAGGTTTGGGGTTCTCAGTAGGGTTGAGGTCTTCAGAAGGTTTAGGATTTTCAGAAGGTTTTGGGTTTTCAGAAGGTTTGGGATTTTCAGGTTTGGGATTTTCAGGTTTGGGATTTTCAGGTTTGGGGTTTTCAGAAGGTTTGGGATTTTCAGGTTTGGGATTTTCAGAAGGTTTGGGATTTCCAGAAGGTTTCGGGTTTTCAGAAGGTTTGGGATTTTCAGGTTTGGGATTTTCAGGTTTGGGATTTTCAGGTTTGGGATTTTCAGAAGGTTTGGGATTTCCAGAAGGTTTCGGGTTTTCAGAAGGTTTGGGATTTTCAGAAGGTTTGGGATTTTCAGGTTTGGGATTTTCAGAAGGTTTGGGATTTTCAGTAGGTTTGGGATTTTCAGAAGGTTTGGGATTTTCAGGTTTGGGATTTTCAGAAGGTTTGGGATTTTCAGAAGGTTTGGGGTTCTCAGTAGGGTTGAGGTCTTCAGAAGGTTTAGGATTTTCAGGTTTGGGATTTTCAGGTTTGGGATTTTCAGGTTTGGGATTTTCAGAAGGTTTGGGGTTTTCAGAAGGTTTGGGATTTTCAGAAGGTTTGGGATTTTCAGGTTTGGGATTTTCAGTAGGTTTGGGATTTTCAGTAGGGTTGAGGTCTTCCGTGGGTTTGGGCGATCCTCGAACGCCGGGGTCCGCCGGGGGCTGCGGGGTCCCCCAAAAAGTGGGGTCGTCGGGTTCCTCGGCCTCTTTGGGGTCGCTTTTGGGGTCTCCGAGTCGCTGGCCTGCGAGGACGGGGGTCCTGGTTCGTAGAGGGGGACGGCATCGGGGGTCCCGGGGGGGCCCCCCTCCGGGGCAACCCCCCCCGATGGCCGTCCCCGCTAAGAACCAGACCCCCCGTTCCTCGCAGGCCAGCGGGGAGCCCGGGTCCAGCTGCGGGGAGACCCCAAAAGCGACCCCAAAAGGGGTAGCGGTGAGCCAAAAGGGCCAAAATCCCATAAAGTAGGAGTTAGGAATCCCCAAAGCCCCAAAAGCGACCCCAAAAGAGGAAGCGATGAGCCAAAAATCCCAAAATCCCATGAAATCGTGACTAGGAATCCCAAAAGCGACCCCAAAAGCGACCCCAAAAGAGGCAGAGATGAGCCAAAAGGGCCAAAATCCCATAAAATAGGAATTAGGAATTCCAAAAGCCCCAAAAGCGACCCCAAAAGAGGAAGCGATGAGCCAAAAATCCCCAAATCCCATAAAACTGGAGCTAGGAATCCCAAAAGCAACCCCAAAAGCGACCCCAAAAGAGGCAGTGATGAAGCAAAAGGGGCAAAATCCCTTAAAATGGGAACTAGGAATTCCAAAAGCCCCAAAAGCGACCCCAAAAGAGGAAGCAATGAGCCAAAAATCCCCAAATCCCATAAATCTGGAAGTAGGAATCCCAAAAGTGACCCCAAAAGGGGCAGCGGTGAGGCAAAAATCCCCAAATCCCATAAAATAGGAGTTAGGAATCCCCAAAGCCCCAAAAGTGACCCCAAAAGAGGAAGCGATGAGTCAAAAATCCCAAAATCCCATAAATTCGGAACTCGAAATCCCAAAAGCAACCCCAAAAGTAACCCCAAAAGAGCCAGAGATGAGCCAAAAGGGCCAAAATCCCATAAAATAGGAGTTAGGAATCCCCAAAGCCCCAAAAGCGACCCCAAAAGAGGAAGCGATGAGTCAAAAATCCCAAAATCCCATAAATTCGGAACTCGAAATCCCAAAAGCGACCCCAAAAGGGGCAGCGGTGAGGCAAAAATCCCGAAATCCCATAAAATAGGAGTTAGGAATTCCAAAAGCCCCAAAAGCGACCCCGAAAGAGGAAGCGATGAGCCAAAAATCCCCAAATCCCATAAAACTGGAGCTAGGAATCCCAAAAGTGACCCCAAAACTGACCCCAAAAGGCAGCAGTGAGCCAAAAATCCCCAAATCCCATAAAATAGGAACTAGGAATCCCAAAAGCCCCAAAAGTGACCCCAAAAGAGGCAGCGATGACTCAAAAATCCCAAAATCCCATAAAATGGGCACTAGGAATCCCAAAAGCGACCCCAAAAGAGGCAGCGGTGAGGCAAAAATCCCCAAATCCCATAAAATAGGAATTAGGAATTCCAAAAGCCCCAAAAGCGACCCCAAAAGAGGAAGCGATGAGCCAAAAATCCCCAAATCCCATAAAACTGGAGCTAGGAATCCCAAAAGCGACCCCAAAAGTGACCCCAAAAGGCAGCGATGAGCCAAAAATCCCCAAATCCCATAAATCTGGAAGTAGGAATCCCAAACGTGACCCCAAAAGTAACCCCAAAAGAGGCAGCGGTGAGCCAAAAGGGCCAAAATCCCATAAAATAGGAGTTAGGAATACCCAAAGCCCCAAAAGCGACCCCAAAAGAGGAAGCGATGAGCCAAAAATCCCAAAATCTCATAAAATGGGAACTCAAAATCCCAAAAGCAACCCCAAAAGCGACCCCAAAAGAGCCAGAGATGAGCCAAAAGGGCCAAAATCCCATAAAATAGGAGTTAGGAATCCCCAAAGCCCCAAAAGCGACCCCAAAAGAGGAAGCGATGAGTCAAAAATCCCAAAATCCCATAAATTCGGAACTCGAAATCCCAAAAGTGACCCCAAAAGGGGCAGCGGTGAGGCAAAAATCCCCAAATCCCATAAAATAGGAACTAGGAATTCCAAAAGCCCCAAAAGCGACCCTAAAAGAGGAAGCGATGAGCCAAAAATCCCCAAATCCCATAAAACGGGAACTAGGAATCCCAAAAGTGATCCCAAAAGCCCCCAAAGTGACCCAAACTCACCCAAATCCCCCCCAGATATGACCTAGGAACCCCAAAAGTGACCCCAAAAGCCCCCCAGGACCTCAAAAAGACCCCAAAAGGGACTCCAAAAGGGACAAAATGACCCCAAAAGGGACAAAACGGCCCCAAAACCCCCCCTGGAACCCCAAAAAGCCCCAAAAAGCAACCCCAAAAGGAACCCCAAAAGACCCCAAAAACCCCAAAAGACCCCAAAAGGGACCTCAGGAGGGGACGTGGGGGACACTGGGAGGGACACGGGGACCCCAAAAGGGACAAAATGACCCCAAAAGGGACAAAACGGCCCCAAAACCCCCCCTGGAACCCCAAAAAGCCCCAAAAAGCAACCCCAAAAGGAACCCCAAAAGACCCCAAAAACCCCAAAAGACCCCAAAAGGGACCTCAGGAGGGGACGTGGGGGACACTGGGAGGGACACGGGGACCCCAAAAGGGACAAAACGACCCCAAAAGGGACAAAACGGCCCCAAAACCCCCCTGGAACCCCAAAAAGCCCCAAAAAGCGACCCCAAAACGGACCCCACAAGACCCCAAAAACCCCAAAAAACCCTAAAAGCCCCCAAAACGCGCTCACCTGGCAGGCGGTGCCGTTGGGGACGGCGACCCCAAAAGTGTCCCCGGCGCTGTCCCCGATGTCCCCGGGGGGCTCCAGGGGCGTCACCTCCGCGCTGCCCAGCGCCGGGGGCGGGGCCGGCTCTGGGGACACTGGGGACATTTGGGGACGTTTTGGGATTTTGGGGATTTTGGGGTCAATGGGGGGCATTTGGGGTCAATGGGGTCATTGGGGGCATTGGGGACATTTGGGGACATTTGGGGTCATTGGGGTGTTGGGGACACTAGGGACGTTTGGGGGCATTTGGGGTCATTGGGGACATTTGGGGATTTTGGGGACATTTGGGGTCATTTGGGGTCAATGGGGGGCATTTGGGGACATTTGGGGTCAATGGGGTCATTTGGGGATATTTGGGGATGTTTGGGGACATTTGGGGGCATTTGGGGACATTTGGGGTCATTGGGGACATTTGGGGACATTTGGGGTCATTTGGGGTCAATGGGGGGCATTTGGGGACATTTGGGGGCATTTGGGGTCAATGGGGTCATTGGGGGCATTGGGGACATCGGGGACATTTGGGGACATTTCGGGATTTTGGGGATATTTGGGGACATTTGGGGACATTTGGGGTCAATGGGGGACAATGAGGACATTTGGGGATATTTGGGGTCAATGGGGGATATTTGGGGATGTTTGGGGATTTGGGGGACATTTGGGGTCAATAGGGACATTTGGGGGTGTTGGGGACATTTGGGGTCAGGATCATTGGGGTCATTGGGATTGGGGCCAATGAGGTCATTGGGATCGGGGTCATTGGGGTCACCGGGATTAGGGTCATTGGGATTGGGATTATTGGGGTCATTGGGATCATTGGGGTCATTGGGGTCACCACTTATGGGATCATTGGGGTCATTGGGATTGGGGTCATTGGGGTCATTGGAAACGGGATCATTGGGATTGGGATTATTGGGGTCATCGGGATCATTGGGGTCACTGGGATCGTTGGGGTCATTGGGATCGGGGTCATTGGGGTCACCGGGATTGGGATCATTGGGAACGGGATCATTGGGGTCATCGGGATCATTGGGGTCACCACTTATGGGATCATTGGGGTCACCGGGATCGGGGCCATCGGGGTCACCGGGATCGGGGCCATCGGGGTCACGGGGAACGGGATCGTTGGGGACCCCGTAGGCGACCCCATAAGGGGACTCACTTTTAGGGCCGAGCAGGGCCCAGCAGCGGGTTCCGGGGGGTCGCCGGTGGTTCCTATAGGGCAGGCAGAGGGGGCGCAGCGCCGGCCCCGACCCTAAAACCCCCTGGAGCCGTAATAGGGCCAGGTCCCGGCCCCGGCCCGGCCCTATATAGGCCCCGTGTAGGGTCAGGCGCGCGCCCGCCCGCGTCTCCGACCCCAAAACCGTCGCCTGCCACGCCTCGGCTGCCTGGCGCCTGGAAAAGGGGGGGATATAGGGTCAGGGGGCGGCCCTATAAGGGAGAGGGGGCCCTAAAAGGGTCGGGGGGGGGCTAAAAGGGGAGATCCTAAAAGGGGAGAGCCTAAAAGGGAAGGGGAGATCCTAAAAGGGGAGATCCTAAAAGGGAAGGGGGGAGCTTAAAAGGGGAGATCCTAAAAGGGGAGATCCTAAAAGGGAAGGGGAGATCCTAAAAGGGAAGGGGAGATCCTAAAAGGGAAGGGGAGATCCTAAAAGGAGAGATCCTAAAAGGGAAGGGGAGATCCTAAAAGGGGAGATCCTAAAAGGATAGGGTCTTAATAGGATTTTGGGGTTTTCAGGGGGTCTCTATGGGGTTTTGGGGTTTCCATGGGGCCTCAATAGGGTTTTGGGGTTTCCATAGGATCTTAATAGGATTTTGGGGTTTTCATGGGGTTTCTATGGGGTTTTGGGATTTCCATAGGATCTTAGGATTTTGGGATTTCCTTAAGATCTTAATAGGATTTTGGTTTTTTTTATAGGATTTCTATAGGATTTTGGGGTTTTCATCGGATCTCTATAGGATTTTGGGGTTTCCATAGGACCTCTATAGGATTTTGGGGTTTTCATGGGGTCTCTATTGGGTTTTAGGGTTTCCATAGGATCTTAGGATTTGGGGATTTCCATAGGATCTTGATAGGATTTTGGGATTTCTATAGGATCTCTATAGGATTTGTTTTTTTTTATAGGATCTCTATAGGATTTTGGCATTTTCATGGGATTTCTATAGGATTTTGGTGTTTCCATAGGATTTCTATAGGATTTTGAGGTTTTCATAGGGTTTCTATGGGATTTTGAGGTTTTCATGGGATTTCTATAGGATTTTGGGGTTTTCATGGGGTCTCTATTGGGTTTTAGGGTTTCCATAGGATATTAGGATTTGGGGATTTCTATAGGATCTCTATAGGATTTGGGTTTTTTTATAGGATCTCTATAGGATTTTGGGGTTTTCACGGGATTTCTATAGGATTTTGGCGTTTCCATAGGATTTCTGTAGGATTTTGAGCTTTTCACGGCATTTCTATGGGATTTTGGGGTTTCCATAGGGTCTCTATGGGGTTTTGGGGTCTTAATAGGATCTCTATGGGGTTTTGGGGTTTCCATAGGATCTTAGGATTTGGGGATTTCTATAGGATCTCTATAGGATTTGGGTATTTTTATAGGATCTCTATAGGATTTTGGGGTTTTCACGGGATTTCTATAGGATTTTGAGCTTTTCATAGGATTTCTGTAGGATTTTGAGCTTTTCACGGGATTTCTATGGGATTTTGGGGTTTCCAGGGGTCCCGAAGGCCTTTTGGGGTCGCCACTCACCCTATAAAGCAGTGGGCGGCCGTCAGCACCCAGCTCTCGGCCACCAGGGCCCCCCCGCAGCGGTGGCGTCCCCCAAAAACCAGGCTGACGTACCAGGGCCACCCCGAGCCCGGGGGGGGCGCCAGGGGGGGCCCCCCCTGCATCCCACAACCTGTAGGGTCGGGAGAAGAAATAGGGTCAGGGGGGCGGGTAATAGGGTCAGCCCCTACGAGGGGATTTGGGGGGGGTTGGGGTGGCCCCACGGTGTTATTGGGGGAGGAATGGGGGGGAAATGGGGTTTTGGGGGGGGGTTTATGGGGTTTTGGGGTTTCTGGGGGGGTTTATAGGGTTTGGGGTGGCCCCATCCTATTATTGGGGGGGAAATGGGGGGGTTTATGGGGTCTCAGTGGGGTTTTGGGGTTTCCTATGGGGTTTTAATAGGGTTTGGGTTTCCCCACCCTATTATTGGGGTCCAAATGGGTGGAATCAGTGGGATTTTGGGGTTTCCTATGGGGTTTTAATAGGATTTGGGGCTCCCCCACCCCATTATTGCAATCTAAATGCGATCCCAATGGGATTTCAGCATTCCCAATGGGATTTTAACGGGATTTTAATAGGATTTGGGGCTCCCCACCCCATCATTGCAATCTGAATGGGATCCCAATGGGATTTCAGCACTCCCAATGGGATTTTGACATTCCCAATGGGATTTTAATGGGATTTTAATGGGATTTTAATAGCATTTGGGGCTCCCCCACCCCATCATTGCAATCTAAATGGGATCCCAATAGGATTTCAGCATTCCCAATAGGATTTCAGCATTCCTAATGGGATTTTAACGGGATTTTAATAGGATTTCCCCCCTCCCCGCCCCCAAACCCTTGCGGGGTGCCCCATAACCCCCCCAAAAAAACCCCCAAAAGCCCCCCAAAACACTCACCCATGCACTTGCCGTCCTCCAGGCCTGGGGGGGGCGGTGGGGGGGGCGGGGGGAAGGCGGCGGGGGGGACGTGGCCCCGTAGCCAGCCGGCGTGGGCCGCTAGCCCCGTGGCCAGCACCGGCCCGTTGGGGCGGCCGCAGCCCACGGCGAAGCTCAGCACCCCCGCCTGCACCCAGCGGCCCCCCGAAAAGCAGGACAGGGGGCCCCCCGAGTCCGCCTGGGGGGGGGGAAAAACCCTATAGGTTGGTTATGGGGTCCCTATAGACCCCCCCTATATGATTATGGGGCTGGAGAACCTATTAATTGGTTGTAGGGACCCTAAAACCCTCCCTAAGGGGGAAATCCTATAGCGACCCTAAAACCTGCCCCATATGGCTGTGGGGCTGGAGACCCTATAGGTTGGTTATGGGGTCCCTAAAACCCCCCCTATATGATTATGGGGCTGGAGAACCCATAGGGAGCTTGTAGGGAGCCTAAAACCCTCCTGAATTTGTCTAAGGGGGGAGATCCTATAGCGACCCTAAAAGTTCCCCGAGTCCGCCTGGGGGGGGAAAAACCCTATAGGTTGGTTATGGGGTCCCTATAGATCCCCCCTATATGATTATGGGGCTGGAGAACCTATTAATTGGTTGTAGGGACCCTAAAAACCTCCCTAAGGGGGGAATCCTATAGCGACCCTAAAACCCGCCCTATATGGCTGTGGGGGGGCAGACCCTATAGGTTGGTTACGGGGACCCTATAGACCCCTGGACCTGACACTATTCTCCTCACCCCAATGTCCCCAACACCCCAAATGTCCCCCATTGACCCCAAATGTCCCCAATGTCCCCAAAACCCCCCAAATGTCCCCAAGACCCCAAATGTCCCGAAATGTCCCCAAACGTCCCCAAATGTCCCCAAGACCCCAAATGTCCCCAACATCCCCCCAACGTCCCGAAGACCCCAAATATCGCCAAACATCCCCAAAACCCCACAAACGTCCCCAAAACCCCACAAACGTCCCCAAAACCCCCCAAACGACCCCAAATCCCCCCAAATGTCCCTGATATCCCCAACGTCCCCAAATGTCCCCAAACGTCCCCAAAACCCCCCCAAAAGCCCCCCAAACCCCCCCAAACGACCCCAAATCCCCCCAAAACCCCCCAAATCCCCCCAAAACCCCCCAAATCCCCCCGAAACCCCCAACATCCCCCCAAACGACCCCAAATCCCCCCAAACCCCCCCAAACCCCCCCAAAACCCCCCAAACCCCCCAAATGTCCCCAAACGTCCCCAAGACCCCAAATGTCCCAAAATGTCCCCAAACGTCCCCAAATGTCCCCAAATGTCCCCAAGACCCCAAATGTCCCCAACATCCCCCCAACGTCCCGAAGACCCCAAATATCCCCAAACGTCCCCAAAACCCCCCAAATATCCCCAAAACCCCCCAAACAACCCCAAACCCCCCCAAACCCCCCCAAACGACCCCAAACATCCCCAAAACCCCCCCAAACACCCCAAACGTCCCCAAAAGCCCCCAAACATCCCCAAATGTCCCCAACACCCCCAACATCCCCCCAACGTCCCCAAGACCTCAAATGTCCCCAACACCCCCAACATCCCCAAAACCCCAAACGACCCCAAAAACCCCCCAAAACTCCCCCAAATCCCCCCAAACCCCCCCAAATGTCCCCAAACGTCCCCAAATGTCCCCCCCCGGTACCTGGCAGGCCCCGCGGCCGCCCTCCTTGCCGCCGGCGCACACCATGCCGGGGCGCGCCGGGCGGGCCAGGTCGCGGCGCCGCAGGTTGGAGTAGAGGCAGTTGCAGGTGGGGGCGCTCAGGAGGTCCAAGGAGACCTTCTGCAGGGGGGACCCCGCCGGGAGGGACACTGCGGGGGGACAAGGGGGGGGTGGGGGGGTTGGGGGAGGGGTGGGGGGGACAATCGGGGAGGTTGTCCGTCATGGAGAAGCTCTACTGTGGAGGTCTTCCATCATGGAGATCGTCCATCATGGAGATTGTCCATCATGGAGGTCGTCCACCATGGAGAACCTCTACTGTTGAGGTCTTCCATCATGGAGAACCTCTACCATGGAGAACATCGACCATGGAGAACGTTCATCATGGAGGTCGTCCACCATGGAGAACCTCTACCATGGAGAACGTCCATTATGGGGATCCACCACCATGGAGAACCTCTACTGTTGAGGTCTTCCATCATGGAGAACCTCTACCATGAAGATCGTCCATCATGGAGTTCATCCATCATGGAGGTCGTCCATCATGGAGAACCTCTACTATGGAGATCATCCACCATGGGGTCAACCACCATGGAGATCTTCCATCATGGAGGTCGTCCATCATAGAGAACCTCTACCATGAAGATCGTCCATCATGGAGGTCTTCCACCATGGAGATCGTCCATCATGGAGAACCTCTACCATGGAGAACCTCTACCATGGAGAACCTTTACTATGGAGATCGTCCACCATGGAGGTCTTCCATCATGGAGGTCGTCCATCATGGAGAACCTCTACCATGGAGAACGTCCATTATGGGGATCCACCACCATGGAGAACCTCTACCATGGAGGTCGTCCACCATGGAGAACCTCTACTGTTGAGGTCTTCCATCACGGAGAACCTCTACCATGGAGATCTTCCATCATGGAGGTCGTCCATCATGGAGAACCTCTACCATGGAGAAACTCTACCATGGAGGTCGTCCATCATGGAGGTCTTCCATCATGGAGGTCGTCCATCATGGAGAACGTCCATTATGGGGATCCACCACCATGGAGAAACTCTACCATGGAGATCGTCCACCATGGAGGTCTTCCACCATGGAGGTCGTCCATCATGGAGAACCTCTACCATGGAGAACGTCCATCATGGAGATCAACCATCATGGAGATCTTCCATCATGGAGGTTGTCCATCATGGAGATTGTCCATCGTGGAGGTCTTCCATCATGGAGAACCTCTACCATGGAGAACGTCCATTATGGGGATCCACCACCATGGAGAACCTCTACCATGGAGGTCGTCCACCATGGAGAACCTCTACTGTTGAGGTCTTCCATCACGGAGAACCTCTACCATGGAGATCTTCCATCATGGAGGTCGTCCATCATGGAGAACCTCTACCATGGAGAAACTCTACCATGGAGGTCGTCCATCATGGAGGTCGTCCATCATGGAGAACCTCTACTGTGGAGGTCTTCCATCATGGAGGTCGTCCATCATGGAGATCAACCATCATGGAGATCTTCCATCATGGAGGTCGTCCATCATGGAGAACCTCTACCATGGAGAACCTCTACCATGGAGATCTTCCATCATGGAGGTTGTCCATCATGGAGAACCTCTACCATGGAGAATGTCCATCATGGAGATCGTCCATCATGGAGGTCTTCCATCATGGGGGTCATCCATCATGGAGAACGTCCATTATGGGGATCCACCACCATGGAGAAACTCTACCATGGAGATCATCCATCATGGAGAACCTCTACCATGGAGATCGTCCACCATGGAGGTCGTCCAACATGGAGAACCTCTACCATGGAGAAACTCTGCCATGGAGAACCTCTACCATGACGTTCTTCCACCATGGAGATCGTCCATCATGGAGAACCTCTACCATGGAGAACCTCTACCATGGAGAACCTCTACCATGGAGGTCGTCCATCATGGAGGTCGTCCAACATGGAGAAACTCTACCATGGAGAACGTCCATCATGGAGAACTTCTACCATGGAGAACCTCTACCCCAAAAATCAAGAACCCCTCATGGACACCCCCACGAAGACCCCAATGATCAGGAACCCCCTGGTGGACACCCCAAAGATCAAGAACCCCAATCAGGAACCCCCCGTGGAGACCCCCAAAATCAAGAACGCTGATCAGGAACACCCCACAGACACCCCAAAGATCAAGAACCCCAATCAGGAACCCCCATGGAGACCCAAATGATCAAGAACCCCCCCCATGGACCCCCCAAAGATCAGGAACCCCAATCAGAAACCCCCCATGAAGACCCCAGTGATCAAGAACCCCCCGTGGAGACCCCAAAGATCAAGAACCCCAATCAGGAACCCCCACGGACACCCCAAAGATCAAGAACCCCCCCCACGAACCCCCCAAAAATCAAGAACCCCCCCCGGACACCCCCACGAAGACCCCAACGATCAGCAACCCCGCTCTAGAACCCCCCCCCTTGGACACCCCCCCCCACCAGCACCCCGATACCGAGGAAGCGCCCGCGAAGACCCCGTCCCAACGAGCTCCAGCACCCCCCAGCCCCCAGTAGCCCCCCGGTAGCCCCCCGGTAGCCCCCCGGTAGCCCCCCCGGTAGCCCCCCCCGGTAGCCCCCGGCTCACCGTTCTCGGCCACGTTGCCCCAGCCGGTGAGCCAGCACGGGGTGCCGAAGGCGAAGGGGTAACGGGGTTGGGGCAAGCAGATGGTGCCCACCCGGGGGCCCAGGACCACCGGGGTCACCAGGCGGGCTAGCGCCAGGTCGTGGCCACCTTCCACCTGCCGGTAGTCCTCGTGGACCACCACCTCGGCCACCGCTCGTTCCTGGCCGCCGGGCTCGTGGAGCCGGAGCCGGCCCACCACCGCCGTCCAGGCCCCGGGTTCCGCGCGGCTCCCGTTGGGCCTGGGGGGGGTGTGGGGATGGTGGCTGGGTGATCTAAGTTGGGTTCTAGGTGTCCCAACTCAGGTTCTAGGTGATGGGGTGGTGGTGGTGGTGTTCTAGGTGTCCCAACTCGGGTTCTAGGTGTCCCAACCCAGGTTCTAGGTGACGGGGTGGTGGTGGTGTTCTTCTAGGTGCCCCAACTCGAGTTCTAGGTGTCCCAACTCGGGTTCTAGGTGTCCCAACCCGGGTTCTAGGTGACGGGGTGGTGGTGGTGGTGTTCTAGGTGTCCCAACCCGGGTTCTAGGTGACGGGGGGTGGTGGTGGTGGTGGTGGTAGTGGTGTTCTAGGTGTCCCAACTCGGGTTCTAGGTGTCCCAACCCGGGTTCTAGGTGACGGGGTGGTGGTGGCAGTGGTGTTCTCGGTGTCCCAACTCGGGTTCTAGGTGACCCAACCCAGGTTCGAGGTGCCCCCCCCAAGAGGATCTGGGTGCCCCTATGGGTTATTGGTGTCCCAACCTGGGTTCTAGGTGTCCCAACGCCAGTTCTAGGTGTCCCCCCAAAAGGATCTGGGTGCCCCTACGAGTTATGGGTGTCCCAACCCGGGTTCTAGGTTACCCATGGATTTCTAGGTGACCCAACCCGGGTTCTAGGTGACCCAACCCTGGATCTAGGTGGTCCAAGAGGGTTCTGGGTAGCCCAATGAGGACCTAGGTGACCTAACAGGGATCTAGGTAGCCCAATGAGGATCTAGATAGCCCAATGGAGTTCTGGGTAGCCCGATGAGGACCTAGGTGACCTAATGGGGTTCTGGGTAGCCCAATGAGGATCTAGGTGGCCCAATGGGGTTCTGGGTAGCCCAATGAGGATCTAGGTAGCCCGGTGAGGATCTAGGTAGCCCAATGGAGTTCTGGGTAGCCCAGTGAGGATCTAGATAGCCCAATGAGGATTTAGGTGGCCCAATGGGGTTCTGGGTAGCCCGATGAGGATCTAGGTGGCCCAACGGAGTTCTGGATGGCCCAATTGAGTTCTGGATGGCCCAATGAGAATCTAGATAGCCCGACACGCCCTCCCGGGGCTCCCCACCCCCCACCCCGCCCCCCCACCCCCCGGCAACTCCCCGGGGACTCACCCTTGGAAGCAGTGGGCGGCCGAGAGCACCCACTGGGGGGCGATGAGGGTGCCCCCGCAGAAATGTTGCCCCTTCAGCTGGAGGCTCACTTGCCAGGGCCACTCGCCGGGCCGGGCGGCCGCGCCCCCCACCACGCGGCCCAGCTCCCGCTGCCGCCCGCACTCCAGCTCTGCACCCAGAACCCATCAGCGAGGCCGTCGGGGGGGCCCCCACGTCCCCTTTTTTTCCTCCCCCCACCCCAAAAAAAAAATAAGGGGACGCCCGCCCGGGGGGTTGCGTCACCCCCCCCCAACACAACCCCGATTTCAAAAGATTTCGACAGCGGGGCAGGGAAATTGCAGCAACGGCGCGGGGTTGGGTGCTGGGGGTGGCCGGATGCTTAATTTGCCCCCCCCCCGTGTAAGGATGGCACCCTTGGGTGCTCCCCCACCC
>NW_028137662.1:0-17824 GCF_965140915.1 Aythya marila
GGGGGGGCATCCGGAGGGGGGGGGGGCCTCGGGCATCCGGGGGGGGGGGGCAAAAAGGGGGTGGGGGGGGCCGGGGGGGGGGGCGTGATGGGGGTGGGGACCCCCCGATCCCTGCCCCCCCCCCAAAAAATGGGGGAAAAAAGGGTTTTTTTGGGGGTCTTTTGTGTGCAGGAAGGGGAAGGGGGGGGTAAAAAAAAAAGGGGGGGTTGGGGGGGCTGGGGGGGGAGGGGTTTGGGGGGGGAGGGGTTTGGGGGGGGAGGGGTTTGGGGGGGGAGGGGTTTGGGGGGGAGGGGTTTGTTGGGGGAGGGGTCGCCCCCGCAGCGCCACCGTGGGGACGGGGGGGGTGGAGCAGGGGGGGGGGGGGGTTGGGGGGGTTTGGGGGTGGCCCCCCCCCCCCCAGGACCTCAGGACCCCCCCCTGACCCCACGGGACCCCCCCAAAAGCCCCCAAAGCCCCAGGACCCCCCCCAAAGCCCCCCCCAAAGTCCTTGGGACCCCCCCAAAGTCCCCTCCTTGATCCCGGGACCCCCCCCAAAAAAATATAAGACACCCCCAAAAAATCCCAAGACCCCCCCCAAAAATCCCAAGACCCCCCAAAATCCCTGGGACCCCCTCAAAAAAAATCCCAAGACCCCAAGACCCCCCCAAAAAATCCCAAGACCCCCCCAAAAAATCCCAGGACCTCCCCAGATTCCTGGAACCCCCCCAAAAAAAATCCCAAGACCTCAAGACCCCCCCAAAAAATCCCAAGACCCCCCCCAAAAAAATATAAAACCCCCCCAAAAATCCCAAGACCCCCCAAAATCACTGGGACACCCCCAAAATAATCCCAAGACCCCCCCAAAAAAAATCCTAAGGCCCTCCAAAAAATCCCAAGACCCCCCCCAAAAATCCCAAGAGCTCCCCCAAATCCTTGGGACCCCCCCAAAAAATCCCAAGACCCCCCCAAAAAAAATCCCAAAACCCTCCAAAAAATCCCAGAAACCCCCCAAAAAAATCCCAATCCCCCCCAAAAAATCCCAATCCCACCCCAAATCTTTAACCCCATCCCAAATCCTAATCCCCCCCAAAAATCCTAATCCCCCCCCAAAATCCCAATCCCACCCCAAATCCTAATCCCCCCAAAAATCCTTAATCCCACCCCAAATCCTAATCCCCCCCCCAAATCCCGCGTCCCCTGTCCCCACCCCAGCCCCAGGGGACCCCACCCTGGGCGCTGCCGGCGCCGCCCTGACCCCAATCCCTTTGGGGTGGGGGGGGGGGGGGACAAGGGGGTGACCCCAAAAGGGACACGCCCCCAGGTGACCCTAAAAGGGGCGCTGGTGACCCCCAGGTGACCCCAAAAGGGTCACGGGCACCCGGTGACCCCAATGTGACCCCAAAAGGGACACGGGTCCTTGGTGGCCTTGGGGTGGCCCTAAAGGGAATTTGGGGTCCCCGAAGGGGTCTTGGGGTCCCCAGGTGACCCCAAAAGGGTCACGGGCACCCGGTGACCCCAATGTGACCCCAATGTCCCAGGGGGACATTTTGGGGTCTTGGGGGGCATTTTGGGGTACCGGGGGGACGTTTTGGGGTGTTGTGGGACACTTTGGGGTCCCATGGGGACATTTTGGGATCTTGGGGGACACTTTGGGGTCCCAGAGGGACATTTTGGGGTCTTGGGGGACATTTGGGGGTCTTGGGGGTCATTTTGGGGTCCTGGGGGACATTTTGGGGTCCTGGGGGTCATTTTGGGATCCTGGGGGGACATTTTGGGGTCTTGGGGGTCATTTTGGGGTCTTGGGGGACATTTGGGGGTCCTGGGGGTCATTTTGGGGTCCTGGGGGGTCATTTTGGGGTCTTGGGGGTCACTTTTGGGTCCTGGAGGGACATTTTGGGGCCCTGGGGGTCACTTTGGGGTCTTGGGTGACATTTTGGGGTCTTGGGGGCCATTTTGGGGTCTTGGGGGTCACATTGGGGTCCCATGTGGACATTTTGGGGTCTTGGGGTACACTTTGGGGTCCTGGGGGACATTTTGGGGTCTTTGGGGTCACATTGGGGTCCCATGTGGACATTTTGGGGTCTTGGGTGACATTTTGGGGTCTTGGGGGACATTTTGGGGTCCTGAGGAGATGTTTTGGGATCTTGGGGGACATTTTGGGGCCCTGGGGGGACATTTTGGGGTCTTGGGGGACATTTTGGGATCCCGGGGGGACACTTTGAGGTCCTGGGTGACACTTTGGGGTCTTGGGGGACATTTTGGGGCCCTGGGGTGACATTTTGGGGTCCTGGGGGTCATTTTGGGGTCTTGGGGGTCACGTTGGGATCCTAGGGGGACATTTTGGGGTCTTGGGGGACATTTGGGGGTTCTGGGGGTCATTTTGGGGTCTTGGGGGACATTTGGGGGTCCTGGGGGTCATTTTGGGGTCCTGGGGGGACATTTTGGGGTCTTGGGGGTCAGTTTTGGGTCCTGGAGGGACATTTTGGGGCCCTGGGGGTCACTTTGGGGTCTTGGGTGACATTTTGGGGTCCCATGGGGACATTTTGGGGTCCTGGGGGTCACTTTGGGGTCTTGGGGGACATTTTGGGATCCTGGGAGGACATTTTGGGGTCTTGGGGGTCATTTTGGGGTCCTGGGGGTCATTTGGGGGTTCTGGGGGTCATTTTGGGGTCTTGGGTGACATTTTGGGGTCTTGGGGGACATTTTGGGGTCCTGAGGAGATGTTTTGGGATCTTGGGGGACATTTTGGGGTCCCATGGGGACATTTTGGGGTCTTGGGGGACACTTTGGGGTCCTGGGGGTCATTTTGGGGTCCTGGGGGACATTTTGGGGTCTTGGGGGACATTTTGGGGTCTTTGGGGTCACATTGGGGTCCTGGGTGTCATTTTGGGGTCTTGGGGGACATTTTGGGGTCTTGGGTGACATTTTGGGGTCCTGAGGAGATGTTTTGGGGTCTTGGGGGTCATTTTGGGGTCCTGGGGGACATTTTGGGGTCCTGGGGGTCATTTTGGGATCCTGGGGGGACATTTTGGGGTCTTGGGGGACATTTTGGGATCCTGGGAGGACATTTTGGGGTCTTGGGGGTCATTTTGGGGTCTTGGGGGACATTTGGGGGTCCTGGGGGTCATTTTGGGGTCCTGGGGGACATTTTGGGATCCTGGGGGTCATTTTGGGGTCCTGGGTGACACTTTGGGGTCTTGGGGGACATTTTGGGATCCTGGGAGGACATTTTGGGGTCCTGGGGGTCATTTTGGGATCCTGGGGGGACATTTTGGGGTCCTGGGGGGTCACTTTGGGGTCCTGGGTGACACTTTGGGGTCCTGGGGGACATTTTGGGGTTTCGGGGTGGCCCTGCCAAGCGGGTCAAGCCCGGTGACTCAGGTGTCCCCGCTGTCCCCTCCCCGGGCGGTGGCACCCATGGGTGCCCCACCCCACCCCGTCCCCTATTTAGGGCCGTCCCCGCCGGCCCCAAAGTGTCCCCGATGTCCCCAACGGCCCCGGCCATGGCCGGGCCCCGGCTGCTCTCGGCCCTCGGGCTCCTGCTGCTCTGCCTCTGCCTGCCAGGTGGGACTGGGAGGCACTGGGAGGCACTGGGAGGGACTGGGAGGGGGGTTGGGGGGCACTGGGAGGGATTGGGAGAGATTGGGAAGGGATTGGGTGGGGTTGGGGGGCACTGGGAGGGACTGGGAGAGACTGGGAAGGGACTGGGAGAGACTGGGAGGTTACTGGGGGGCACTGGGAGGGACTGGGAGAGACTGGGAAGGGACTGGGAGGGGGTTGGGGGGCACTGGGAGGGATAGGGAAGGGACTGGGAGGGACTGGGAGAGACTGGGAGTGTGCTGGGGGGCACTGGGAGGGACTGGGAGAGACTGGGAAGGGACTGGGAGGGACTGGGAGAGACTGGGAGGGTGCTGGGGGGCACTGGGAGGGACTGGGAGAGACTGGGAAGGGATTGGGAAAGGATTGGGAGAGATTGGGAGAGACTAGGGAGGGACTGGGAGAGACTGGGACAAACTGGGAAGGGACTGGGAGAGATTGGGAGGGATTGGGAGAGACCAGGGAGGGACTGGGAGAGACTGGGAAGGGACTGGGGAGGGACCAGTAAGGAATCTGGGGGAACTGGGCGAACTGGGGGGAACTGGGAGGAACTGGGTGTGATTGGAAAGGACCGGGATGGGGACTGGGAGCAACTGGGAAGAACTGGGATGGAGACTGGGAGGGACTGGAAGTAAAGCCTGAATGGATGGGGAGGGACTGGGAGGGGAACTGGGAGGGACCGGGATGGGAACTGGGAGGGACTGGAAAGGGAACTGGGAGGGGCTGGGCTGAGGATTGGGCAAACTGGGAGGGACTGGGGTGGGAACTGGGAGAGAAGGAGATGGGTGGGAACGGACTGGGATGGGGACTGGGAAGGGCTGGGATGGATTGAGGTGAACTGGGAAGGACTGGGAAGGACTGGGAAGGATCGGGATGAACTGGAAAGGACTGGGATGAACTGGGATGGACTGGGAAGGACTGGGATAGACTGGGATCGACTGGGATGAACTGGGATGGACTGGAAAGGACTGGGATGGACTGGGAAGGATCGGGATGAACTGGAAAGGACCGGGATGAACTGGGATGGACTGGGACGGACTGGGACGGACTGGGATGACCCCCCTGTGACCCCCCCCCCCAGATCCAGGCGCTGCCGACGGCTGCGATTCGGGATCGCGCTTGGCCCCGCTGATGGCCGGGGTGGATCCCTGCAAGGATCCCGCGGGATTCCTCAGCCCCCAGCTGCCCTCCGGCGGGGCCGGATCCCCCGGGGGATCCTACAGCCACTCAGGATCCTCCGGGATCGGCTCGGGATCCTCTGGAGGATCGGGATCCCATGGGATCAGCTCGGGATCCTACGGGGGATCGGGATCCTACGGAGGCGGATCGGGATCCTATGGGGGATCGGGATCCTATGGAGGCGGATCGGGATCCTATGGGGGATCGGGATCCTCCGGGGGCGGATCGGGATCCTCTGGGGGATCGGGATCCTATGGGGGATCGGGATCCTATGGACTGCTGCCCTACGGGAGTGGATCCGGATCGGGGAGCTACGGCCCGCAAGGGGGGAGCGGCTCGGGATCCTCTGGGGGACTGGGATCCTACGGGGGATCCAGTTCAGGAGCCTACGGAAGCGGCTCGGGATCGGGCAGGCCGGGATCCCAAGGGGGATTTGGATCGGGATCGGGATCGGGATCGGGTAGACCGGGATCCCAAGGGGGATTTGGATCGGGATCGGGATCGGGATCGGGTAGACCGGGATCCCAAGGGGGATTTGGGTCTGGATCGGGATCGGGTAGACCGGGATCCCAGGGGGGATTTGGATCGGGATCAGGAAGACCGGGATCGGGTAGACCAGGATCCCAAGGGGGATTTGGGTCCGGATCGGGATCGGGATCAGGTAGACCGGGATCCCAAGGGGGATTTGGATCAGGATCGGGATCGGGTAGACCGGGATCCCAGGGGGGATTTGGATCGGGATCAGGAAGACCGGGATCGGGTAGACCAGGATCCCAAGGGGGATTTGGATCAGGATCAGGTAGACCGGGATCCCAAGGGGGATTTGGATCGGGATCGGGATCGGGCAGACCGGGATCCCAAGGAGGCAGCGGATCGGGATCCTATGGGGGCAGCTCGGGATCCTACGGGCTCCCTGAGTCCTACGGGGACGATTCGGGGTTCTACGGGGGATCGGGATCCTATGGGGGGGATTCGGGGTCCTACGGGGGCGGATCGGGATCTTATGGGGGATCGGGATCTTATGGGGGTAGACCAGGATCTTATGGGGGCGGATCAGGATCCTATGGGGGCGGATCGGGATCTTATGGGGGTGGATCGGGATCTTATGGGGGATCGGGATCTTATGGGGGTAGACCAGGATCTTATGGGGGCGGATCGGGATCTTATGGGGGATCGGGATCTCATGGGGGTGGATCGGGATCCTATGGGGGAGGATCGGGATCTTATGGGGGCGGATCAGGATCTTATGGGGGATCGGGATCCTATGGGGGTGGATCGGGCTCCTATGGAGGACCAGGATCCTATGGGGGCGGATCGGGATCTTATGGGGGATCGGGACCTTACGGGGGATCAGGATCCTACGGGGGGTCGGGATCCCAGGGGGGCTCCCAGCGCCCCGTGTACAAGAACCCCGGGATCCCCTTCGTGCCGGGGCTGCGGGATCCCGCCCGGATCGGGGGCTACATCCCCCTGCGCCGCGGCCCCCCCGCGGGATCGGGATCGGGATCGGGTTTGGGATCGGGTTTGGGATCGGGTTTGGGATCGGGAGCAGGATCGGGATCGGGATCTGGAGCGGGATCGGGATCGGGGAGCGGGACCTACAGCTCGGGATCCCAGGGGGGATCTGGGGGGGGATCCGGGGCGGGATCCGACCAAACCCAGTCCGGCTGCGGGGGCTGTGATGAGTAGGGGGCACCCCGAGCCCCCCCCGGCCCCGTTCGTGTGCCCCAATAAAGTCCGTGCAGCTCGGAGCCCGCCTCGTCCGTGTCCCCAAAATGTCCCCAAAATGTCCCCAAATGTCCCCAAGGTGTCCCCATGGCCCCAAAATGTCCCCAAAATGTCCCCAAAAATGTCCCCAAATGTCCCCAGTGTGTCTCCATGGCCACACGTGACCCCAAAATGTCCCCCAAAATGTCCCCAAATGTCCCCAATGTGTCCCCATGGCCCCCAAATGTCCCCAAATGTCCCCCAAAATGTCCCCAAATGTCCCCAGTGTGTCCCTATGACCACATGTGTCCCCAACATGTCCCCAAAATGTCCCCAGTGTGTCCCCATGGCCACATGTGTCCCCAACATGTCCCCAAAATGTCCCATTGGTGTCCCCAAAATGTCCCCAGGGTGTCCCCAAAGTGTCCCTATGGCCCCAAAATGTCCCCCAAATGTCCCCAACGTGTCCCCATGGCCACACGTGTCCCCAAAATGTCCCCACACGTGTCCCCAACGTGTCCCCACACGTGTCCCCATGGCCACACGTGTCCCCAAAATGTCCCCAACGTGTCCCCAACGCGTCCTGGCACCGGCTGAGCCTGCGGGGCCGGTCCCCACCCACGCCTGGGGACGGGGACATCGGGGCCGGGACGGGGACGCCCACGGGGACGGGAATGGGGTCATCGGGGTGGGACACTGGGGATGCCAACTGGGAGGGAATGGGGACACTGGGGTGGGACACTGGGGACGGGATGGGGACGCCAACTGGGATGGGAATGGGGACACTGGGGTGGGGACATTGGGGACAGGACGGGGATTTGGGGGTCAGAAAGGGGACGCCCACAAGGACAGGGGCACTTGGGACCAGTATGGCCCCACAGACACCAGTATGAAGCCTAAAGAGACCAGTAAGCCCCCAGAGGGACTGGTGGGAGGTCTATAGGGACCAGTAAGACCCCTTAGGAACCAGTAGGAGCTCCATAGGGACCAGTATGGCCCCACAGAGACCAGTATGGCCCCATAGGGACCAGTAGGAGCCCCATTGTGACCAGTAGGAGCCCTATAGGGACCAGTAGAAGTTCCACAGAGACCAGTATGGCCCCACAGGGACCAGTAGGAACCCCAAAAGCACCAGTAGGAGCCCTACAGAGACCAGTATGGCCCCACAGGGACCAGTAAGAGCCCCATAGGGACCAGTATGGCCCCATAGGGACCAGTAGGAACCCCATAGGGACCAGTATGGCCCCATAGGGACCAGTAGAAGCCCTAGAGAGACCAGTATGGCCCTATAGGGACCAGTAGGAGCCCCATTGTGACCAGTAGAAGCCCTATAGGGACCAGTAGGAGCCCTACAGAGACCAGTATGGCCCTGTGGGGACCAGTAGGAGCCCTATAGGGACCAGTAGGAGCCCCACAGAGACCAGTACGATCCCCAAAAGGACCAGTATGGCCCCATAGGGACCAGTAAGAGCCCCATTTTAACCAGTAGGAGCCCTATAGGGACCAGTAGGAACCCCAAAACCACCAGTAGGAGCCCTACAGAGACCAGTATGGCCCCATAGGGACCAGTAAGAGCCCCATAGGGCCCAGTATGACCCCATTGTGACCAGTAGGAGCCCTACAGAGACCAGTATGGCCCTATGGGGACCAGTAGGAGCCCCAAAGGGACCAGTATGACCCAGTATGGCCCAGTAAGGCCCCAGTAGGGCCCTCGGGACCGGGACCAGTTCCATCCCAGTGCCACCCAGTTCCCCACCCTGCCGTGGGCGGCCGCACCCGGGCTGGGCCGAAAACAGGGGCGTGGGGGGGGCACCTCCCGTCCGCCCTTAAAACCAGTGCTCCCAGTGCTCCCAGTGCTCCCAGTGCTCCCCAGCAGCACCCATGGGTGCTCCCAGGGCCCTCGGCATCCTGCTCTGTCTGCTCGCCCTGCTGGGGCCCGGCCGGCTCGGTAGGTGCCCTCCCAGTCCGGTCCCCAAACTGGTCTGGCCCTAAACTGGGAGAACTGGGATCTGGCCCTAAACTGGGATGGGGACAGCCGGGTCCCCAAACTGGGATGGGATGGGGGAAACTGGGACCTGGCCCTAAACTGGGATGGGGTGGGAACTGGGGGAACTGGGACCTGGCCCTAAACTGGGATGGGGACAGCCGGGTCCCCAAACTGGGATGGAATGGGGGAAACTGGGATCTGGCCCTAAACTGGGATGGGGACAGCTGGGTCCCCAAACTGGGATGGAATGGGGGGAACTGGAACCTGGCCCTAAACTGGGATGGGATGGGGATGGGGGGAACTGGGACGGGGACAGCCAGGGTCCCCAAACTGGGATGGAATGGGGGAAACTGGGATCTGGCCCTAAACTGGGATGGGGACAGCTGGGTCCCCAAACTGGGATGGGGTGGGAACTGGGGGAACTGGGACCTGGCCCTAAACTGGGATGGGGACAGCTGGGTCCCCAAACTGGGATGGGATGGGGGAAACTGGGATCTGGCCCTAAACTGGGATGGGATGGGGATGGGGGGAACTGGGATGGGGACAGCTGGGTCCCTAAACTGGGATGGGATGGGGGAAACTGGGATCTGGCCCTAAACTGGGATGGGGACAGGTCCCCAAACTGGGATGGGGTGGGAATGGGGAGAACTGGGACCTGGCCCTAAACTGGGATGGGGACACTGGGGTCCCCAAACTGGGATGGGATGGGGACGGGGGGAACTGGGACCATCCCTAAACTGGGATGGGCTGGGGACAAGGGGATGGGGACCCCAAATGGGGTCGGGGGGCTTGGGGACCCCCGGGGGTCCCCGTCCCCACCTCCGTCCCCTTGTCCCCAGGTGCCAGCGCCCGCAGCCTGCCCCCCACCACCCCCCCCAGTGCCCCCAGTACCCCCAGTACCCCCACCAGTACCCCCACCAGTGCTCCCATCACCACCCCGGCGCCGGCCCTGGAGGAAGATGAGGATGATGATGATGAGGAGGATGAGGCCGAAGGCCGCGTGATGGAGGCTTTGGGGCGCCTGGCGGCGGCCCTACAAACCCCCCGGCGCCGGGGGGGGGTCGCCCCCCAACCCCTCCTGGAGCTGCTCCCCGAAATCCGACAGCTCCTGGCCCCCACCCCCAGCCCCCCCTGAGCCCCCCCCCAATAAAAGGGGGGCAAATTTTGGGGTTAGGGGGGCAAATTTTGGGGTTAGGGGGGGCAAATTTTGGGGGTTGGGGGGGGCCCGGCTCAATAAATGGTTTGGATCCCCCCCCCCAAAAAAGGGGGTGTGTGAGTGCTGTGGGGTGGGGGGCTATGGGGTGCTGGGGGGAGGATATAGGGGATGGGGTATAGGGGGTGGGATATAGGGGAGGATATAGGGGACGAGCTATAGGGGACGAGATATAGGGGATGGGCTATAGGGGACGAGATATAGGGGATGAGATATAGGGGACGAGGTATAGGGGACGAGATATAGGGGTTGGGCTATAGGGGTTGGGCTATAGGGGACGAGATATAAAGGACGAGATATAGGGGATGAGATATAGGGGGTGAGATATAAGGGGTGAGTTATAGAGGACGAGGTATAGGGGACAAGATATAGGGGGTGAGATATAGGGAACGAGGTATAGGGGGTGAGATATAGGGGATAGGCTATAGGGGGTGAGTTATAGGGGTTGGGATATAGGGGATGAGATATAGGGGACGAGGTATAGGGGACAAGGTATAGGGGAGGCTATAGGAGACGAGCTATAGGGGAGGGTATAGGGACCAGGCTATATGGGCCGAGCTATAGGGGATGCTATAGGGACAGGGCTATAAGTGAAGGGGCGTATAGGGGCTGAGCATATAGGGGCAGGACGTATAGGAGCAGGACGTATAGGGGATGAGCATATAGGGGCAGGGCTTATAGAGGCAGGACGTATAGGGGCAGGACGTATAGGGTCAGGACCTATAGGGGCAGGGCTTATAGGGGCAGGACGTATGGGGCTGAGCGTATAGGGGCGGGACGTATAGGGGCAGGACGTATAGGGTCAGGACATACAGGGGCAGGGCTTATAGGGGCAGGACGTATAGGGGCAGGACGTATAGGGGCAGGACATATAGGGGCAGGGCTTATAGGGTCAGGACCTATAGGGGAAGGACCTATATGGGCAGGATGTATAGGGGCAGGGCTTATAGGGGCATGACATATAGGGGCGGGACGTATAGGGGCAGGACCTATAGGGTCAGGACCTATAGGGGCAGGACCTATAGGGGCAGGACCTATAGGGGCCCTGACTCAGCTGCCACGTCCCCAGGACCGGCTGAGCTGGCGGGGCCGCACCCAGGGGGAAAATTGGGGGGGGGCACCCAAGGGTGGGGGTGGCCCCCGCCACCCCCACCCTGACCCCACCCAGCCCCGGGGGCACCTATAAGAGCCCAGTGCTCCCAGTGCTCCCAGTGCCGCTCCCAGTGCCGCTCCCAGTGCTCCCAGTGCTGCTGCTGACCCAAGGTATGGCCGCTGGGCCGGGGGGAGAGAGCACTGGGGGGAACTGGGAGGGCACTGGGGGGAACTGGGAGGGCACTGGGGGGAACTGGGGGGCACTGGGTGATGCTGGGGGGGCACTGGGTGACGCTGGGGGGCACTGGGGGGCATTGAGGGGAACTGGGAGGCATTGGGTGGCACTGGGGAGAACTGGGAGGGCACTGGGGAGAACTGGGAGGGCACTGGGGTGAACTGGGAGGGGCACTGGGGGGAACTGGGGGGCACTGGGGGGAACTGGGAGGGCACTGGGGGTAACTGGGGGGCACTGGGGGGAACTGGGAGGGCACTGGGGGTAACTGGGGGGCACTGGGTGACACTGGGTGGGCATCGGGTGACACTAGGGGGCACTGGGGGGAACTGGAGGGCAATGGGTGAAACTGGGGGGGGCACTGGGAGAAAATGAGGGGAACTGGGGGTCACTGGGTGGCACTGGGGAGAACTGGGAGGCACTGGGTGTCACTGGGGGGGTACTGGGTGACACTGGGAGGCACTGGGTGAAACTGGGGGGCACTGGGAGGAACTGGGGGGGGCACTGGGGGTAACTGGGAGGCACTGGGAGGAACTGGGGGGGCTCCAGTGCACCCCAGACCCCCCCTGACCCCCCCCTTTTCCCCCCCCCCCCAGCATGGCCGAGCGCCCCCCCGCGCCCCCCCCCCAGCCGCGGCCCCCCCCCTCCGAAGCCCCCCCCGGCCCCGAGGACCCCGGCATCCCCGTGGCCCCGTGGCCCCCCCTGCCCGCCTGGGTGGACAACGGGGACAACAATGGGGACAACAATGGGGACAAGGCCAAGCCCCCCCCCAACCGCGAGGAGACCCGGGGGGGGCGCCCCTGAGCTGCCCCAGGGAGCCCCGATCCTATAAATGACCCTAAGAAGAGCCACGACCTCCCCGATCCTATAAATGACCCCATGAAGACCCAGGACCTAAATGATCCTATAAATGTCCCCATGAAGAGCTACAACCTCCCTGATCCCATAAATGACCCTACAAAGAGCCACGACCTTCCTGACCCTATAAATGACCCCATGAAGACCCATGACCTCCCCGATCCCATAAATGACCCTACAAAGAGCCACGACCACCCTGATCCTATAAATGACCCCATGAAGAGCCATGACCTCCCCGATCCTATAAATGTCCCCATGAAGACCCATGACATCCCTGATCCCATAAATGACCCTAAGAAGAGCCACGACCTCCCTGATCCTATAAATGACCCCATGAAGAGCCACCACCATCCAGATGTCCCTAAGAAGAGCTACGACCTCCCTGATCCTATAAATGGCCCTAAGAAGAGCCACGACCTTCCTGATCCTATAAATGACCCCATGAAGAGCCACCACCATCCAGATGTCCCTAAGAAGAGCTACGACCTCCCTGATCCTATAAATGACCCTACAAAGAGCCACGACCCCCCTGATCCTATAAATGGCCCTAAGAAGAGCTTCGACCTCCCCGATCCCATAAATGACCCCATGAAGACCCACGACCTCCCTGGTCCCATAAATGACCCCATGAAGACCCACGACCTCCCCGATCCTATAAATGTCCCCATGAAGACCCATGACATCCCTGATCCTATAAATGGCCCTAAGAAGACCCACAACCTCCCCGATCCCATAAATGACCCCTTGAAGACCCACGACCTCCCTGACCCTACAAACGTCCCCAAGAAGAGCCACCACCACCCCGGTCCTACAGATGACCCTAAGAAGAGCCACCGCCGCTCCGATCCTATAAACGACCCCAAGAAGATCCCCCGGTCCCTGTCCCCGTCCCCAAATAAAGGTTTTCCCCCGATCCCACTCCCGGGGCTGTTTTGGGGTCGGGGTGGCCGGGACGTGGCGCTGGTGACAACGGGGACAAAGGGGTGACACTGCTTCCACCTTTACTGGGGACACTGGGATGGGGACACTGGGATGGGGACAGGGACACGGGGTTGGGGACATGGGGCCACCACGGATTTGGGGACACGGGTTTGGGGCCGTGGGGACACCATGGGGTTGGGGACATTGGGTTGGGGACATTGGGATGGGGACATTGGGATGGGGACAGGGACACGGGGTTGGGGACATGGGGACAGGATGGGGACAGGGACACGGGGTTGGGGACACGGGGCCACCACGGATTTGGGGACACGGGTTTGGGGTCACGGGGCCACCATGGGGTTGGGGACATTGGGATGGGGACATTGGGATGGGGACACGGGGACACCACAGGGTTGGGGACACAAGTTTGGGGACATGGGGTTGGGGACATGGGGTTGGGGACACGGGGACACGGATTTAGGGCCACGGTTTTGGGGCCGTCCCTACGACAGGTCCAGGAGCTCCTCCGAGTGTCCCCAACCTGCAGAGGGGACACGGTGAGGGACGGGGCCGTGACCCCATTGTCCCCAAACGTCCCCATTGTCCCCAAACGTCCCCATTGACCCCAAACATCCCCATTGACCCCAAACGACCCCATTGTCCCCAAACGGCCCCATTGACCCCAAACGTCCCCATTGTCCCCAAACGTCCCCATTGTCCCCAAACGACCCCATTGTCCCCAAATGTCCCCATTGTCCCCAAATGACCCCATTGTCCCCCCACGACCCCATTGTCCCCATACCGGGGCTGCCGCTGTCCCCGATGTCCCCAAGGTCCTCCTGGCTCCAGCTCCTCCCGGTGCTCCTGGGGCACCCCCGGCAGCGGGGTCGCGGCCCCAAATTTTGGGGCCGTGGCCCCAAACCCTGGGACCACGTCCCCAATCTTCGGGGAAATGTCCCCAAACCTTGGGGACGGCCTCGGGGACCCGGCCCCGCTCTTTGGGGCCACATCCCCGGTCCTTGGGGTCCTTGGGGACGCGACCCCAAATCTTGGGGACGTGACCCCAAATCTTGGGGAAGTGTCCCCAAACCTTGGGGACGTGACCCTAAATCTTGGGGAAGTGTCCCCAAACCTTGGGGACGCGACCCTAAATCTTGGGGAAGTGTCCCCAAATCTTGGGGACGTGACCCCAAACCTTGGGGAAGTGTCCCCAAACCTTGGGGACGCGACCCTAAATCTTGGGGAAGTGTCCCCAAACCTTGGGGACGCGACCCTAAATCTTGGGGAAGTGTCCCCAAACCTTGGGGACGTGACCCCAAATCTTGGGGAAGTGTCCCCAAACCTTGGGGACGTGACCCCAAATCTTGGGGAAGTGTCCCCAAACCTTGGGGACGTGACCCCAAACCTTGGGGAAGTGTCCCCAAATCTTGGGGACGCGACCCTAAATCTTGGGGAAGTGTCCCCAAACCTTGGGGACGCGACCCTAAATCTTGGGGAAGTGTCCCCAAACCTTGGGGACGTGACCCCAAATCTTGGGGACGCGTCCCCAACCCTTGGGGCCACATCCTCAGCCCTTGGAGCCACGACCCCAAAAGTTGGGGACCCATCCCAAGTCCTTGGGGACGTGACCCCAAACCTTGGGGCCGTGTCCCCAAATCTCGGGGACCTGTCCCCAAATCTCGGGGACCCATCCCGGGTCCTTGGGGTCCTTGGGGACGCGTCCCCAAACCTTGGGGCCACCACCCCAAACCTTGGGGCCACGACCCCAATACTTGGGGACCCGTCCCTGGGCTTTGGGGACGCGTCCCTAAACCTTGGGGACCCGTCCCCAAATTTTGGGGTCCTGTCCCCAAATTATTTTGGGGTCCCGTCCCCGGGATTTGGGGCACGGTCCCCGAGCTGGGGGGTGTCCCCGCTGTCCCCAAAGCCGGGGGCGCTTTTGGGGTCCCGGCTGTCCCCGGGAGCAGCAGGCGGAGCAGCGAGGCCAGCGCCTGTCCCCAAGGCTGTTTGGGGACAGGGACGGGGACACCGGGGGGGGCGCGCTCGGACGAGGCTGTGGGGGGGGACATGGGGACAGGGGGGGGACATGGGGACATGGGGACAGGGGGGGGACATGGGGACAAGTCCCTTTGTGTCCCCGTGGCCGCCCCGTGCCACGCGGCCCCCGTGTCCCCCCATGTCCCCAAATGTCCCCAAATGTCCCCTATATCCCCCCAGAGTCCCCCATGTCCCCCAATGTCCCCCCCATCCTCTATATCCCCCCCATGTCCCCAAATGTCCCCCCAGTGTCCCCCTATATCCCCTAATGTCCCCAAATGTCCCCTATACCCCCCCAACATCCCCCCAGTGTCCCCAATGTCCCCATGTCCCCAACATCCCCCCCAATGTCACCCCAATGACCCCCCAGTGTCCCCAATGCACCCCGATGTCCCCCAATGTCCCCAAATGTCCCCAACATCCCCCAATGTCCCCAATGTCCCCCAGTGTCCCCAATGGCCCCCCAACGTCCCCCCTTGTCCCCTATATCCCCCCCAATGTCCCCCCGTGTCCCCCAGTGTCCCCCCATGTCCCCAAATGTCCCCAATGTCCCCCCAATGTCCCCTATATCCCCCCAATGTCCCCAATGTCCCCAGTGTCCCCCCAATGTCCCCAATGTCCCCAACATCCCCCCATGTCCCCCCCATGTCCCCAATGTCCCCAATGCCCCCCCAATGTCCCCAACGCCCCCCCCTGTCCCCTCACCCCCCAGCAGCAGCAGCAGCGTCCCCAAGGCCACCGCTCGTGTCCCCGTCACCCCCATGGTGCCACAGGTGTCCCCCCCCCCCCGGTGTCCCCCCCTTTATAGGAAGGGGACGGGGACGTCCCCTGGGAGGGGACACGGGGGGGGGGTGGGGACAGGGGGGGACCTTTGCCAGGTCTGGGGACAATGGCCCTGCTGCCACCTCCCCCCCCCAATGTCCCCAACCCCCCCCTGTGTCCCCAAACCCTCCCCAGTGCCCCCCAGTGTCCCCAGTGTCCCCAACCCCCTTGGTGTCCCCAAATCCTCCCCAATGTCCCCAAAATTTTTGATGTCCCCCAGTGTCCCCAAACCCTCCCCAATGACCCCAAGCTCCTTGGTGTCCCCCAGTGTCCCCAAATTGTCCCCATTGTCCCCAAAACCTCCCCAATGTCCCCAAAACCTCCCCAGTGTCCCCAAACCCTCCCCAGTGCCCCCCAGTGTCCCCAAATCGTCCCCATTGTCCCCAAACCCCCCCCAATGTCCCCAAAATTGTGGATGTCCCCCAGTGTCCCCAACCCCCCCCAATGTCCCCAACCCCCCCCCAGTGTCCCCCAGTGTCCCCAATGTCCCCAACCCCCCCCCAATGTCCCCAATCCCTCAGTGTCCCCAATGTCCCCAACCCCCCCCATAATGTCCCCCACCCCCCCATAATGTCCCCAACGCCCCCCCCACCCCCCAGTTCCCCCCAGTACCCCCCAGTTTCCCCCAGTTCCCCCTCCCCCACCCCCCCCAACCCCCCCCCACACCCCCCCCTTGTCCCCATGGCCACCCCGGGGACAACAATGGGGCTTTTGTCCCCATGTCCCCAACCCTGGGGGGGGGACACAAGCCCGGGCAGGCCGGGGGCCACCAAGCGTGACCCCCCCCCAACAAAGGGACACAAAAAAGGGGGGGGGGGGGGCACATTTCCGAGCTGATTTATTTAATTTTTATTTTTTGGGGGGGGTCAGGGGGGGTGTCCCTTGTCCCCTTGGTGTCCCCTCTGTCCCCTGTGTGTCCCCCCCCCCCCCCAAGTGGCAATTTGGGGGGGGGCTCAGGGGACGGGGAAGGCGGCGGAGCTGATGACGAAGACCTTGACGTAGTGCACGGCCTGGGGGGGGGGTGGGGGGGGGGCACAGGGGGGGTGGTGACCCCCCCCCCCCCTCCTTGGGACCCCCCCCCACCTTGGGGACCCCCCCCACAAAGAGCCCAGTGCCCCCCCGTGGCCCCCACCCCCAAAAAAATTTGGGATTTCCAACTTGTGCCCCCCCCAAAATGGGTCAGGACCCCCCCCAAAAGGGTTGAGGACCCCCCCCAAATCACCCAGGACCCCCCCCCCCCAAAAAAAACAACCCCAAAAAAGCCCCCCCCAAAAAAGCCCCCCCCCCCAGAACCCCCCCCAATAAAAGATTCCCCCCCAGGGACCCATCCCTAAAGCCCCTCCCCAAAAGACCCCCCCCAAAAAGCCCCCCCCGAGGACCCTCCCCCCAAAAATAGACCCCCCAAGGAGCCCCCCCCAAAAGACCCCCCCCAAAAAAGACCCCCCAAAAAAAAGACCCCCCCCAAGGACCCATCCCCAAAAAAAGACCCCCCCCAAAAAGCCCCCCCCAGAACCCCTCCCAAAAAGACCCCCCCCAAAAAAGGACCCCCCAAGACCCCCCCCCAAAAGACCCCCCCAAAGACCCCCTCCCAAAGGACCCCCCCCAAAAAGACCCCCCCCAAAAAAAGACCCCCCCAAGAGACCCCCCCCCCAAAGACCCCCCCCAGGACCCTACCCCAAAAAAAGACCCCCCCAAAAAAGGACCCCCCCAAGACCCCCCCCCTTAAAGACCCCCCCCAAGGACCCCCCCCCCAAAAAAATCCCCCCCCCGTGGCCCCCCCCTTACCGCAAAGACCCCGGCGAGGAGGAGGAGGGCGAGGAGGAGGCAGAGGAGGGCGAGGAAGGCCAGGGGGCAGCCGGGGGGGGGCGTCTGGGGGGCGCCTTAAGGGGGGGGGAGGGGGGCGTGGTCAACGCTAGGCCACGCCCACACCCCCTAGGCCACGCCCACAACGGCCACACCCCCATAGGCCACGCCCCTTAAAGGCCACGCCCCCCTAAAGGCCTCGCCCCCCCCCCCCTCCCCCTTTGGGCTTACCTGGAGCCTCGCCTCGGTGGCCCCGCCCCTCTCTGGTGACGTCATCGGTGACGTCATCGGCGATGTCATCGGTGACGTCGTCGCCCTGGCGGCCCGGTTCCTTGAGGGCGGCTGTGGTTGGCTCCTCCCCGGCGCTGACGTCACCCGTGACGTCACCCGCGACGTC